>NC_036858.1:62567126-62575131 GCF_002910315.2 Salvelinus sp. IW2-2015
GCTCTCTACCCACTGGTGTCCCCCCAGGGCTCTGTTCTACCCTACTTCCTATTCTCGCTATACACCAAGGTCACTTGGCTCTTCATACCTCACATCGTCTCTCTATCATTGCTATGCAGACGACACACCAATTAATCTTTCTCCTTTCCCCATTCTATAACCAAGTGTCGAATCGCATCTCTGCATGTCTGTCAACAGACTATCAGTTATGGAACGGATCACCACCTCAAGCTGAACCTCGGCAAGACGGAGCTGCTCTTACTCCCGGGGAAGGACTGCCCGTTCCATGATTCTCCCATCACGGTTGACAACTCCATATGTCCTCCTCCCCCGACTGCTAAGAACTCTGGCGTGATCCTGGACAACACCCTGTCGTTCTCAATCTTAACATCAAGGCGGTACGACCGTTCCTTAGTTCATCTCTACAACATTCCAGATACGACCCTGCCTCCACAACAGACAACGCGCAGGTCAAATCCAGGCACTATTCATCTCCCGTATGGATTACTGCAACTCCGCTGTTGGCTGGCTCCCTGCCTGTGCCATTAAACCACTACCAAACTCATCCAGAACGCCGCAGCCCGTCTGGTTTCAACCTCCCAATTTCTCTCACGTCACCCCGTCCTCCGCTCTCTCCCACGGCTTCCAGTTGAAAGCTCGCATCCGCACAAGACCATGCTGCTTGCCTACGGACTCTGAGAACGGCACCTCCGTACCTTCAGGCTCTGATCAGGCCCTACACCCCATACAAGCACTGCGTTCATCCACCTCGCCTGCTCTGCCTCCCTAACCTCTGAGGAAGTACATCTCCCTGCTCACCCCAGTCCTAAAACATGTTCGCTGCTCTGGCACCCCAATGGTGGAACAAACTCCCCCACGACGCCAGGTCAGCGGAGTCAATCACCACCTTCCGGAAACACCTGAAACACCACCTCTTTAAGGAATACCTAGGATAGGATAAAGTAATCCTTCTAACCCCTCCCCCCCCCTTAAAAGAGTTAGATGCACTATTGTAAAGTGGTTGTTCCACTGGATATCATAAGGTGAATGCACCAACTTGTAAGTCGCTCTGGATAAGAGCGTCTGCTAAATGACTTAAATGTAAATGTAAATGCAATAAATATTTACTCTGASCTGTGCTTCAATAGGTTGGTGGTAGATGGAAGGCCGTGTTGCCCAACAGAGTCCTCTGTCCTTTGAAGAGTGTATCTGGTGATGAAAGGGAAACGTTGTAGTGTCGTCATTGTGTGGTAGACGGGATACTCTCTCTGTCCTCTCCTAGCCCACGTTTACAGCAGCCGCTGCTAACTCAACGGCTAGGAGGTATCACTTCTGTAGCGAATAAGAGTTCAAAGTTCATACCATTCGCAACCAAAGCTCAYGCTGAGGTTGGCTTCGTTCTGTAGTTATTATCTGAATCATTCTGACATCGGACCGTCGTCCTAATGTACCCGGAACAGAAGGTTACATTTTCGTGTGTTTCATAGTTTATAACCCATGTCTCTTCAAAGGGGCGGGCCACTGATTGAGCAGAGCTCTAATCTTATGAAAACCCAATTCTCTCATTTGGAAGCTAAAATTACATTTAATCTTTTCACAAATAGCTTCATTTAAATTGCATTTAAATTGCACAACAATTCCATGTGAATCTGATAACTATAATGTGTAGACTTTCCCAGATACAGTTTGTCGTCCTGTCATCAATCATAATGTCTCAGATTACAACCGAACTGACATCATATTCATTAAGTACCAACGCATATTTTCAACTGGTTCTATTACTGAAATATTATTCCTTTCCCTCCACTTGTTTGATGTTCCCAGACTCTCTATGTTTAACAAAAGCTATTCAAGAGTCCCTCAGTAGAGTCAGAGAGAGAGGGAAGGGAGAAAGGTATTTATGGGGGAGGTCATAAACCTTACCCACAGGCCAACGTCATGACACAGTATTGGCTTTTCCAGTGGGGAGGGAAAGAGATGATTTGGAAAAAGAAAGAGATGCTAAGGTCTAATGCAGCCATTTTTATCTCAATATCAAATCATTTCTGAATAAGAATGAAGTACCTTACTGTGATTGTGCGCATGTTGAGCATGTGGATTTTGTCTATCCCCACCAGACAAGTTCATAAAATACCAAAACCAACTGTGAACCAACTATATTTTTTGGGGAACAGGTCAAAACACGTACAGTATGAAACATTCATGGACATTTAGCTAGCTAGCTTGCTGTTGCTAGCTAATTTGTCCTGGGATATAAACATTGGGTTGTTATTTTACCTGAAATGCATATGGTCCTTTTTTYAGGTGGATCTTTTGGACCCATTTTGAGACACACAAAATAGTTTTTAGTTAGTTTTCTTTGATAAATCTCTCCTCGTTCATTCTTTTTCTTCCGTGGATTTTTTGGCAGTTGGCAACCAACTTTAAGGTGCATTACCGCAACCAACTGGACTGGAGTGTGGACCTCGTTCATCTTTCAATCACCCATATGGGTATATGCTTGTAAAAACCAATGAGTAGATGGGAGAGGGGGGATTTGTGGCGTGTCAAGTGTTTAAAATAGAACAAAGTCCTATTTTAACACCTGGCTACACAGATGCCGTTGACTCGCGTGAGCAGTTTGAATGAAATGATTGAATAACATRTAAGTGTACATGTATTTTGCCAGGCTCGCACACGCAACGTGGGTGGTCTGGTCAGCATGTGAGTGGGGAGGGGAAAACTGATAAATAGATGTTATTGGCAGAGAGGTTTGGAACTCTTTCTTATTGGTCTATTAACAAAATGATGTCACCAGGCAGGCCAAAACTCCATCTGACCAAAACAGGCAGAAATTTCAGACAGTCTTTTCAAACAGCTCTTACACTAAAAGGGCATTATCATAATTTTCSCAGTTTCACAGTATTATTCCAACCTCATAGCGTGGAAATATATAAAACACAGGACAATCCCGTTTTGGACTGCACTGGGCCTTTAATGTAAGAAAGATATTGCCAAGAGAAAGAAAAGTACAAAACTCCCAATGACCTAGTTATCAAATAGGAAACCACCAAGGAATCAGCATCACTCACAACACTCACCTCGCACTACCTCTCACTCAATAGCTCTTTCTTTCTCTCTTCCATCCATCTTTCTCCGTCTCTTTCTATTCCGTCCATCTGTCTCTTTCTATTCTGTCCATCTTTCTCTCTGCCTCTTTCTATTCCGTCCATCTTTCTCTCTGCCTCTTTCTATTTCATCCATCTTTCTCTCTGTCTCTTTCTATTTCATCCATCTTTCTCTCTGCCTCTTTCTATTCCTGTCACGATCGTCTTGCGGAGAGAGAGAGGACCAAGGCGCAGCGTGTGCAAAATACATTCTCTTTTATTCAGAGAAGGGAAAAACACGAAACGAACACTGAATACAAACTAAACAAAACAACAAACGACCGTGAAGCTAACGACGTGAGTGCATCGACAAGCAACAAACGTACAACATAGACAATTACCCACAAAACCCCAATGCCTATGACTGCCTTAAATATGGCTCTCAATTAGAGACAATGAACCACAGCTGCCTCTAATTGAGAACCAATCTAGGCAGCCATAGACATACAAACACCTAGACAAGACCCTGACCCATTTACCATACAAAACCCCTAGACAATACAAAAACACATACATTCCCCATGTCACACCCTGACCTAACTAAAATAATAAAGAAAACAAAGAATACTAAGGCCAGGGCGTGACAATTCCGTCCATCTTTCTCTCTGTCTCTTTCTATTTCGTCCATCTTTCTCTCTGCCTCTTTCTATTCCGTCCATCTTTCTCTCTGCCTCTTTCTATTCCGTCCATCTTTCTCTCTGCCTCCTTCTATTCCGTCCATCTTTCTCTCTGCCTCCTATTCCGTCCATCTTTCTCTCTGCCTCCTTCTATTCCGTCCATCTTTCTCTCTGCCTCTTTCTATTCCGTCCATCTTTCTCTTGCCTCTTTCTATTCCGTCCATCTTTCTCTCTGCCTCTTTCTTATTTCCGTCATCCATCTTTCTCTCTGCCTCTTTCTATTCCGTCCATCTTTCTCTCTGCCCTCTTTTCTATTCCGTCCATCTTTCTCTCTGCCTCTTTCTATTCCGTCCATCTTTCTCTCTGCCTCTTTCTATTCCGTCCATCTTTCTCTCTGCCTCTTTCTATTCCGTCCATCTTTCTCTCTGCCTCTGGCGGCTCTGGCTGCTCATGGCCGGCTGGCGGCTCTGGCTGCCTCTTTCTATTCCGTCCATCTTTCTCTCTGCCTCTTTATTCTGTCCATCTTTCTCTCTGTCTCTTTCTATTTCATTCATCTTTCTCTCTGTCTCTTTCGTCCATCTTTCTATCTGTCCATCTTTCTCTCTGTCTCTTTCTATTCTGTCCATCTTTCTCTCTGCCTCTTTCTATTCCGTCCATCTTTCTCTCTGCCTCTTTCTATTCCGTCCATCTTTCTCTCTGCCTCTTTCTATTCCGTCCATCTTTTTCTCTGCCTCTTTCTATTCCGTCCATCTTTCTCTCTGCCTCTTTCTATTCCGTCCATCTTTCTCTCTGCCTCTGCGGGCTCTGGCTGCTCATGGCCGGCTGGCGGCTCTGGCTGCCTCTTTCTATTCCGTCCATCTTCTCTTGCCTCTTTATTCTGTCCATCTTTCTCTCTGTCTCTTTCTATTTCATTCATCTTTCTCTCTGTCTCTTTCGTCCATCTTTCTATCTGTCCATCTTTCTCTCTGTCTCTTTCTATTCTGTCCATCTTTCTCTCTGTCTCTTTCTATTTCATCCATCTTTCTCTCTGCCTCTTTCTATTCCGTCCATATTTCTCTCTCTTATCTTTCTATTCCATCCATCTTTCTTACTCTCTTTCTCCGCAAAACTTTTTTCGCCCACATTTATCTTCCCTATTTTTCTTAGTATGCTAATCTTTTCTGATAGCCTCCCATCCCCAGGCCCTAAAAAAGACACAAACGGTTTGTTATTCTTAAAATTACAGATCTTACCAGGGAAGGATTGGTAGCCTCGCTCTTTCCAGCCCTGAGTGAAGCACTCAAGTTAAATATATAGAAACCAGTCTCTCACCGGAACTGACCAAGTCTGACTCTTTAAGCACAGGTTGGTAATAGGGAGAAACAGGGATGTTTATACAGGGTGGTAATAGGGAGAAACAGGGATTTTATACAGGGTGGTAATAGGGGGTAACATAGTCTTCATACAGGGTGGTAATAGGGGTAACAGGGATCTTTATACAGGTGGTAATAGGGAAGAAAAGGGATCTTTATACAGGGTGGTAATGGGGATAACAGGGATCTTTATACAGGGTGGGTAATGGGATAACAGGGATCTTTATACAGGGTGGTAATAGGGGGTAACAGGGTCTTAATACAGGGTGGTAATGGGGGGTAACAGGGTCTTAATACAGGGTGGTAATGGAGGGTAACAGGGTCTTAATACAGGGTGGTAATGGGGGGGTAACAGGGTCTTAATACAGGGTGGTAATGGAGGGTGGTATTAGGAGAGAACAAGGTGTAGGTGTGTGTCTGTATGTCTGCCACACTAGCAACACTCAAATGGCAAATGTGAGACTACACTGATCTCACAGCACTCTTTATCACTCTCCCTAAGGCGCAAAATAATCCTTAATGTACCATTACAAACACACACACACACAAACACACACACACGCTTGCTTGTCTCAGCGGTCTCTTAGTGTTTCACGGCTATGAACACGCACAATAGCTGGGTCTTGGGTGCAGGTTGTACTATGGCACTATGGGTAAGTGTGTTCAGAATGACGCACAAATACACATTCTGACCTCTCGTGTAATATCCACAGCATTACATGTACTGCTGCTTGACTCCCTTCCCTCTGTCCCTCAGATTACTGCATCACTTCTCAACAACCCTCCGTAGCTCAGAGAGAGTAGCCCAGGACCAAGTGGAACAGACAGCGAAGGACACATATCTACATGATCACTAAACATGTTATCCCACTGCTGTTATACACAKCCTGGTCTGCAATGTACAGTACACCACCCAGCCAGCCCAGCCTGGGAGACATTACATGACATAACCATAATGGGCCTTGCCTGTCCTCTTGTTCTCCTACTTGGTTATAATTTAATGGAGATGCGCAGAACAACTCCAACTCCCAGCTTCACCGTTGTTAGATCACACACCTTTCATTTGATGTTGGCCTACACACATATAGTTCAAACACACACACACACACACAAGCAAGGACACAAACACACACACCAGCAATGACGCAAACACACACACACAAGCAAGGTCGCAAACACACACATACCAGCAAGGACACACCAGCAAGGTCGCAAACACACACACAAGCAAGGACGCAAACACATCAACAAGGACACGTCGAGAGGTGTGTGTGTGTGTGTGTGTGGAGGAAAATGAGCCCTGATAATCAGAGTGGTTAAACACAAAGCTTAAGGTCATCAAAGGCAGAGAGAGGAGCCCTGATGAGGCTCCTGAACTGGTAGAAAGTCAATAACTCAGGCCCCATAGGGCCTCACTGGGCTCTCCATTACCATAAATAACTAGCCCCCCACCAGACAGCCCCTGAAGCCCCCCGACGGAGCCCTCTGCCCCCCTCAGTGCCAGCCAGCATGGTTTCCCACCAAGTCTCTATCTGGGAGGCCTGGGGCTCTGTGTAGATGGGGCTTATTCCACAAACCCACCAACATTACTATGACAATGACAGAGCAGTTCCTGTAATACGCTGGTTACAGAAGGATAGTGAACAGATGAAAAATGATGAAGACTGATAGAAACACTATGATGATAAGCACATTTGAACTGTAAATCACAGTGTGTTCAGTCTTCCTGTTTGGCTAGTTCGAGTTAGTTAGAAGAACATACAACCAGCTTCAATCTGCTCAAAGTCATCAGAAACCATATGAGTACCACAGTATGTTATATCCCTTTATATACCCTTTTCACATTCTCATGTGTAATGAACGTCCAGTATGCCCTCCTCCTGAGAGGTCAGAGATGCTGTGACAGCAGATTGCCTCTATGTCCCCGATGTAGAGCATTGTCTGACATCAGATAGTCGGTCGATTCCGCCTGCACTGAAGGACGAGCGTCATGTAGGAGTGACGCCATCTAATTTAAGACAATGGGCGTAGAGTAGAAATCTACAGTAGAAGAACATGAGCCATCTCCGCAGCTAATCAGCTTACTGTATAAAACTGCACAGGAATGATGGGTTTTAGACAACCTCTGTGTGTGTGTGTGTGTGTGTGTGTGTGTGTGTGTGTGTGTGTGTGTGTGTGTTAGGGCTCAGACTAACGTCTGACATTACTCCTCCCTCACTCACTCCATCATCTCTCTCACGTCCTTACCTAGTTTCTGTATTCTCTCTCCAAATCCTGCTCTCTCTCTCTCCCCTTGTCCCACTCTACTTCTCTCTCCCTCTAATTCTCTCCCTTCCTAGCGGGTAGGAGCATTGTAACCGAAAGGTTGCTGGATTGAATCCCCGAGCCGACAAGGTAAAAATCTGTTGTTCTGCCCCTGAGTAAGGCAGTTAACCTCCAACAACAACTGGGCGCCGATGATGTAGATGTCGATTAAAGCACCCCACTGATTCAGAGCGGTTGGGTTAAATGCAGTATCCCTCTTTCCCTCCATCTCTCTCTCTCCACCCCTCTATTTCTGTAGTAATGGGTGTGTTTGAAGGGCTGGCTCTGTGCATATCTTAGCTCTGTGATGAAAACCTGCCAGGCTGTTTGAAACTACACACCTCTCAACCTCTCCATGACACCAGTTAAACACACCTGTCCATGACACCAGTCAAACCCCACCTGTCCATGACACCAGTCAAACCCCACCTGTCCATGACACCAGTCAAACCCCACCTGTCCATGACACCAGTCAAACACAGCTGTCCATGACACCAGTCAAACACAGCTGTCCATGACACCAGTCAAACACAGCTGTCCATGACACCAGTTAAACCCCACCTGTCCATGACACCAGTCAAACACA
>NC_036858.1:62575494-62580939 GCF_002910315.2 Salvelinus sp. IW2-2015
CTGTCCATGACACCAGTCAAACACAGCTGTCCATGACACCAGTTAAACACACCTGTCCATGACACCAGTCAAACCCCACCTGTCCATGACACCAGTCAAACCACACCTGTCCATGACACCAGTCAAACACAGCTGTCCATGACACCAGTTAAACACACCTGTCCATGACACCAGTCAAACACACCTGTCCATGACACCAGTCAAACACACCTGTCATCATTCTGTATACATGCACACAACTGAGCATGCACACACACACATGAATTAATTCTCACACACAGAAACTCATACTCTCACACACACAGCCTTGTACAGCTAACCTTGTGGGGACACACAATTCAGTCCCATTCAAAATCCTATTTTCCCTAACCCCTAACCGTAAACCTAACCCTAACCTTAACCCTAAACCTAACCTTAAACCTAACCSTAAACCTAACCCTAGCTCCTAACCCTAAACCTAACCCTAGCTCCTAACCCTAAACCTAACCCTAGCTCCTAACCCTAAACCTAACCCTAGCTCCTACCCTTAACGTAATTCTAACCCTAACTCTAAACCCCCTAGAAACTAACAAAATGTCCCCAGTTGGTCAAAGTTTTGTTTGTTTGCTTGCTATTCTTGTGGGGATTTTTGGTCCCCACAAGTATAGTTAAACACTTACACACACAGAGACAACCATACTCTCTCACACACACACACACTCTTCCGGCGCCAACAGAGTTGGCTGCCTCGCTTCGCGTTCTAATTCCTATGCACTTGTGTGTAAAAAGGTAGCTGTTGTGAAATTGTTAGATTACTTGTTAGATATTACTGCTAGAAGCACAAGCACTTCGCTAAACTCGCATTAACATCTGCTAACCATGTGTATGTGACCAATAACATTTGATTTGATTTGACATTCAAACTCCCACACACACATTCTCTCACACACACATTCTCTCACACACACACACACACACACAATGTATGTAGCAAATGACTTCAGGGAAAAGAGGATGCACACTCAATCTGAATCAATCAACAGATCAATCAACATTTAGAGGTCACAGACATATACCAATATCATACTGCTAACAGCAATGTCATGCCATGGCACTGTTGAAAAACGTGGGAATTTCTATGGGAATAATCATTCTGCCTATGTGTTCATATAGGTTACCAACCCCAGTTGTATTGCCACTGACCATGCAGGGTATGAGCAGAATCTGCCCCTATGCAACTCCAGTGTCCCAATTTCCTTGTGGCCCCTGACAGCATGATAGAGGCTGGGCCAGCAGCACTCATTGATGCAATTAGTGACCGTTTTTTGKACCTAGTTTGTTTGTTCCATTGTTAATTAGCCACACCTCATTTAACACTAGAAGCCACCTTCTCCTTCTGTCAAAACAGCCCTTTGCAACAGACATATCTAGACTGGAAAAGAAGACTTCTCAATCCCAGTCACAAATGTTAGGAGCATTTAAACGGTTCTCTGTCCGTACAATTGACAATAAAGTGATCTTAATCTTATTACTTGCTTTTCTCTCTCTCCCTACAGAGCACTACCACCTGAACAATTCAGCCTTCTATCCAGGAATGCCTCACCCCCACAGCAATCTCAGTGGACTGGGCCTCAACAAGTACAMCTCCCTCAGGGCTGTGGGTAAGGCCACATACAAAGACATGCACAAACATATGGACACACTAATGTGCACACACAAACATCCAATGTACATTCCAGGACAAGCTGATCATTATCCAGACTGGCACCGTAACCTTTCAAACCAGCCCAGGGTTTTCCAGCTGGCATCTGAGGCGAATTGAGTTCCCCTCATGGCAGAGAGATATCATGAATGAAAGCAGATATACTACACACAATACAGTCTCAGGCCTTTACTAGAAAGATGAGGTCCAAGCCATATACAGGTCATACAGTCTCAGGCCTTTACCAGAAAGATGAGGTCCAAGCCATATACAGGTCATACAGTTCAGGCCTTTACCAGAAAGATGAGGTCCAAGCCATATACAGGTCATACAGTCTCAGGCCTTTAACAGAAAGATGAGGTCCAAGCCATATACAGGTCATACAGTCTCAGGCCTTTACCAGAAAGATGAGGTCCAAGCCATATACAGGTCATACAGTCTCAGCCTTTACCGAAGATGAGGTCCAAGCCATATAGGTCAAGGTCATACAAACAACCACGTTCAAGTTAGTTACTGTAGAGTAGGAACTGAAGTGATGTTATGGTACAGATTGGCAGATCATAAACTTTGGAAACAAAGAAATAAAGTTGCACATTCACTGTCATTTTTATTTTGTGACTGAAGCAACGTTATGGCAGTGTGACTGAAGCAACGTTATGGCAGTGTGACTGAAGCAACGTTATGGCAGTGTGACTGAAGCAACATTTTGGCAGTGTTTTGGGACAGAACACACCATCCACACTGACAGACTGAAGAGAAACCTAGCAACAGAAAAGGACAGGAACCTCTGTCACTCCACAGTCTACTTTTCAGGGATAGAGGGATGATTCACTGAGCAGAGTGGAATTGAAAGTATTCCAAACCCAAAATGCACTCGGAGTTCCTCTCAGAAGCATCCGCTCCAATTCACTGTCATAGATGTCTCTCAGCGGCTCTAATGAGCATCCAGGCATCACACACATCACCTGGCAGACAACGCTGGCAGACAACGCTGATCCGACCTGACAGAGACCTGGAGATGACACACACACATGCATACGCACATAGGTAGACACACACACACATATACATGCACATACAGTACCAGTCAAAAGTTTGGACACMTACTCAAGGGATTTTCTTTATTTTATGATTTTCTACATTGCAGAATAATAGTGAAGACATCAAAACTATGTAATAACACATATGGAATCATGTAGTCACCAAAAAAGCGACAAATCAAAATATAGTTTATATTTGAGATTCTTCAAAGTAGCCACCCTTTGATGACCGCTTTGCAAAAGCTTGGCATTCTCTCAACCAGCTTCATGAGATAGTCACCTGGAATGCATTTCAATTAACAGGTGTGCCTTGTTAAAAGTTAATTTGTGGAATTTCTTTCCTTCTTAATGTGTTTGAGCCAATCAGTTGTGTTGTGACAAGGTAGGGGTGGTGTACAGAAGATAGCACGATTTGGTAAAAGACCAAGTCCATATTATGGCAACAACAGCTCAAATTAGCAAAGAGAAACGACAGTCCATCATTACTTTAAGACATGAAGGTCAGTCAATGCGGAAAATTTCAAGAACGCTGAAAGTTTCTTCAAGCGCAGTCACAAAAACCATCCAGCGCTATGAGGAAATTGGCTCTCATGAGGACCGCCACAGGAAAGGACCCAGAGTTATCACTGCTGCAGAGGATAAGTTCATTAGAGTTACCAGCCTCAGAAATTGCAGCCCAAATAAATGCTTCACAGAGATCAAGTAACAGACATCTCAACATCAACTGTTCAGAAGAGACTGCGTGAATCAGGTCTTCATGGTCAAATTGCTGCAAAGAAACAACTACTAAAAGACACCAATAAGAAGAGACTTGCTTGGGCCAAGAAACACAAGCAATTGAGATTAGACCGGTGGAAATCTGTCCCTTGATTTTTGGTTCCAACCGCCATGTCTTTGTGAAACGCAGAGTAGGTGAACGTATGATCTCCGCATGTGTGGTTCCCACCGTGAAGCATGGTGCTTTGCTGGTGACACTCTGTGATTTATTTAGAATTCAAGGCATACTTAACCAGCATGGCTACCACAGCATTCTGCAGGGATATGCCAGCCCATCTGGTTTGCGCTTAGTGGGACTATCATTTGTTTTTCAACAGGACAATAGGACAATGACCTAACACACCTCCAGGCTGTGTAAGGGCTATTTGACCAAGAAGGAGAGTGATGGAGTGCTGCATCAGATGACCTGGCCTCCACAATGGTTTTTATTTAACTAGGCAAGTCAATTAAGAACAAATTCTTATTTACAAAGACAGTGGGTTAACTGCCTAGTTCAGGGACAGAATGACAGATTWTTACCTTGTCCGCTCGGGGATTCGATCTAGCAACCTTTCGGTTACTGGCCGAACGCTCTAACCACTAGGCTACCTGCCGCACCCACAATCCCCCAACTCAACCCAATTGAGTTGGACCGCAGAGTGAAGGAAAACTGGCTAACAAGTGCACGGCATATGTGGGAACACCCTCAAGACTGTTGGAAAAGCATTCCATTTGAAGCTGGTTGAGAGAATTCAAAGCGTGTGCAAAGCTGTCATCAAGACAAAGGGTGGCTACTTTGAAGAATCTCAAATATAAAATATATTTTGATTTGTTTAACACTTTTTTGGTAACTACATGATTTCATATGTGTTATTTTATAGTTTTGATGTCTTCACTATTATTCTACAATAAAAATAAAGAAAAACCCTTGAATGAAATGGAATTGACCCCAACTATGGTGCTTCATTCGAAAGTGAAAGCTACAATCATCTGTGTGAAAGCGATATTATGACTCAAACCCACAGCGCTCTCTCTCACTCTCTCTCTCTCTCTCTGCAGCGGACACTGCCTCTGGGGGCTACTATAAGAGCTACCCTTTGATGGACTTCTCCCAGTACCAGGCAGGCCCTTCAGCCTTCCAGCCCATCTCCCTGCACCCCAAAGACAAGTCCTACCTACACCAAGACCACCACCAGCTCTCCTCCCAGCACAACCTCCCAACAACCCTCTCCATCTCCATCCCCCAGAGCCACCTGGAGAGGTCCTGTTTGCCCAAGACCACCAGCCACCCCCTGTTCTCCAGCTCAGCCTTCAAAGCCTGGGACACCAGTGGACGCCACGTCCAGAGGCAGACCTCCCACCCTGGGCACATCTCGGCCCACCGGCATGCCTACTCCACCAGGAGACAGCACAGTGTAGAGAATTTCCCGGAGCTGTTCAAACACCCTGTGTCATACGGCCACCCATCCTCCTACCACCACACCAGGCATAAGAGCTACTCCACCAACAGCAAGACGGAGGTCACTGTCTGAGCACGGAACTCTGAGTTCCCCTGTGCATACAGAGACATAGAAACAGATACAAATATGTGCAACGATGCATCGCCACTCTAGTACAATAACTTAACCACGGACATCATTGCGACATTGATAAGGCAAGAGAAACACTGTCGCTCTCTGAACACCTCTGAGCCTCAGAACCCGGACACTCTCGGTCTCTATGTCCACCACAACTCTGTGTGGCTCTAAACCTTTCGCTAACTAACTACATCTCTCCATGCATTACTCTGTGGTCTTGTTCTTCCCCCTATATCCTCTATTTCCCACTCCCGCAACAACGCCCCAGCCCCCCTCCTCCACCCATAAAAGCAACGTGTTCAGGCCATTAGAGGGATGATAGCACCCCAGGGCCACATTAATTCAACAGGGACAATGCCATTGTCACTTCAGCTCCAATCAGCCTCTGCTC
>NC_036858.1:62587385-62590498 GCF_002910315.2 Salvelinus sp. IW2-2015
TATGGAGAGAGAGAGAGGGAGATCACTCCAAGGATCTTCAGAGGAAAGCCGGATGAAAGGACAAAGTCCATTTGTACACATAAATTTTTCCCTGGGGGGGGGGGGTCTGGGGACTGTCTAGCCTGGATGTCAGTCTGTTTCTTCTCTCTTGCCAGCTCCTTATGGAATTGTCATGGCTTGACAATGATAGTGGAGTAGGCAAAAGCATAAACCGATCTGGGACCAAGCTAGAGAGTATTTCTGAGCGCACCCCAGAGTGGCGGAGGTGTTTCTGTGTATTCCCCCTGATGAACGGACAGTGAAAGGGCACAGACTACAGCTCTAGAGGTGTTACGAGACTATTTAAATAGTATGGGAAGCACTCCATTCTACAAGTGGTGCATATTGGTTTACCAGAACAATGATTAACCACTGAAGGACTGCACTAAGAGGAATAGAGAAACATAACTGCTGTTAAACAGTAGGATACTTTTATTAGGGCATGAGATACAGGTGCAACTAGGACTAAATGCCACATAACAGGCCTGGGACTGGTAATAGAATTACCTCTAGTCAGTGGCAGTAGTTCTAAAACCAACACGATGGGACGGAAAAGTGTACTTAGGATCAACGAAGCCAAATCGATACTACTGTCTCTTGGAAGGTGGAAGTTGAGCACAAACAAGCTTCAGATGAATCCACTTCCGGAAGTGGAACGCTAATGAAGGGAATGAATACAACTACGCTCTATACATGAGTCATTTATATTTTTATTTAACCTTTATTTAACTAGGCAAGTCAGTTAAGAACAAATTCTTATTTGCAATGATGGCCTACCCCCTAGTCATGATGATGATGCATTACTACCTCCTACCTCGCACATGCCTCCCCCTCCTCATTTTCTCTCTATTCCTCCTCATATTCTCTCTATTCCTCATCTTCTCTCTCCACCTCATCTTCTCTCAATTCCTTGTCTCACCTCCTCATCTTCTCTCGATTCCTCCTCTCTGTAAGGTGTGCGTGTTGGTGGCAGGGAAGTCAGGTGCAGGAGAGTCATTTAACAAGAATTCACAAACTACAAAAACCAAAATATACAAAAAAAAGTATAAAATGGGTACAAAACCCGTGGCGCACCAACACATACTAGCACTAACATACAGTCAAACAATCTCCAACAAGGACATGAGGGGAAACAGAGGGTTAAATACACAACATGTAATTGATGGGATTGGAACCAGGTGTGAAGGAAGACAAGACAAAACCAATGGAAAATGAAAAATGGATCAGTGATGGCTAGAAGATCGTCGACGTCGACCGACGAACACCACCCGAACAAGGAGAGGGACCGACTTCGGCAGAAGTCGTGACACTCTCCACTTCCTCATCTTCTATCCATTCCTCCTCTCCCCCTCCTCATCTTCTCTCTATTCCTCCTCTTCTCCCCCTCATCTCTCTCTATTCTTCATCTCCACCTCCTCATCTTCTCTCTCCACCTCGTCGTCTCTATTCCTCCTCCTCTTTTTTCTATTTCTCCTCTCCACCACCAAATCTTCTCTCTATTCATCCTCATCTTCTCTCTATTTCTCCTCATCTTCTTTATTCCACCTCCTCAGCTTCTCTCTATTCCTCCTCATCTTCTCTACCTCCTCATCTTCTCCTCTACCCTTTTCTAATCAATATATACAATATATACAGGGTCAGGTCCAGGGTCAGTAGCTATATACAGGATCAGTTCAAGGGTTAGTAGCTATATACAGGGTCAGTTCAAGGGTCAGTAGCTATATACAGGGTCAGGTCCAGGGTCAGTAGCTATATACAGGGTCAGTTCCAGGGTCAGTAGCTATATACTTGGATTACAGACACTATTTATAGCTACTGACCTGAGGGCCAGTATATAGCTTACTGACCTGAAACTGACCGTATATAGCTATGACCCTGTATTATAACTACTGACCTTGGAACAGTCCGCATATCTACTACTGAGACTGTATAAAACTAGAACCCTGGAAGCCTGTAGTATATAGCTACTGACCCTGGAACGACTGATAATATAGCTACTGACCCTGGAACCTGCGCCTGTATACTAGCTACGGACCCTGAACTGACCCTGATAAGCTACTCACCCCTGGAACACATTTTAAGCACTCACCCTGGAACTTGGACACTATTGTTATAGCTACTGACCGACCTTGCTGGAACTGACCCTGTATATAAGCTACTGACCTGAGACCTGCTGCTAATTATCGCTACTGACCCTGTAATACTACTGACCTGGAACAGACTTATATAGCTACTGAACCCTGGACGACACTATTTATAGCTACTGACCCTGGAAGTGATCCTAGTATATAGCTACTGACCGCCTGAACTGACCGTATATAGCTACTGCCGGACGACTGTTAGACCTGACCTGAACAGTCTGTATTATAGCTACACTGGAACGCTGATCACATGACCCTACGTGTCCTATATACTACTACCCTTGAAGCAGATCCTGTATTACTACTGACCCTTGGAACGACCTGTATATATTGTAAATATATTGATTAGAAAAGGGTAGAGAGAGAGAGGAGGGTAGAGAAGATGAGGAGGAATAGAGAAGAAAGCCTGAGGCAGGGTGGAATAAAGAAGCATGAGAGAAATAGAGAGAAGATGAGGATGATACGAGAGAAGATTTGTGTGGAAGGCAGAATAGAAAAAGAGGAGGAGGATAGAGACGACGAGGTGGAGAGAGAAGATAGGGTGGAGATGAAGCGATAGAAGAGAGATTAGGGGGAGAAGAGGAGGAATAGAGAAAGAATGAGGTGATATGAGATAGGAGAGAAAATGTAAGAAGAGGTGGAGATCGGGGGAATAGAGGAGAAGATGAGGAGGAATTAGAGAGAAGATGAGGAGGTAAGGGGAGGAATAGAGAGAGATGAGTGGTGAGGGGAGGGAATAAGAAGAGAAAGATGAAGGTGGAAGGAGAAATAGGAGAGAAGATGAGGAGGAATTAGGAAAGAGGCTGGCAAGTTGGAAGGAAAATAAAAGAATAGGAGGTGGAGGGGACTGAATAAGAGAGAAGTGGAAGGAGGAATAGAGAGAAGAGGATGTGGTGGAGAGGAGGAATAAGAGAGAAGAGGGGATGTGGTGGA
>NC_036858.1:62590523-62713281 GCF_002910315.2 Salvelinus sp. IW2-2015
GGAATTATCTACTGACCCTGTATAGACTACTGACCCTGGAACTGACGTATATAGCTACTGACCTGAACGGACCCTAGTTTATCACTCACCTGTGCAAAAGCACTGACCCTGGAAACTGACACCTGTATGTAAGCTACGACCCTGTAACTGACACTGATCTAAGCTACTGACCCGGTATATAGCTACTGACCCTGGAACGACCCGATATACTACTGACCTGAAGACCTGATATAGCTACGGACCCTCTTATAGTAAACTGACCTGAACGATCCTATATAGCTACTGACCCTGGAACATGATCCGTATGTAGCTACTGAACCCTGGAACTGACCCGTATATAGCTACTGACCCCGGTATTTAATAGCTACTGACCTAATGACCCGTATATAGCTACTGACCCTGTATTATAGCTACTGACCCTGGAACGATCCTGCTATATAGCTACTACCCTTGAACTGACCTGTATATAACTACTGACCTGGACAGACCTTATTACAGTACTGGAACTGACACTACTTTATAGCAGACTGCCGGATCGCACATAAGCTACGACCCTGGAATGTCTGCCTGTTATATAGCTACTGCCCTGGGACACCTATGACGCCTGTAATAACTACTGACCTGGAATGACCCTTGTACTATAGCTATACCCTGTTATTACGGTCAGTAGTTATATACAGGGTCAGTAGCTATATACATGGTCAGGTCCAGGGTCAGTAGCTATATACAGGGTCAGTTCCAAGGTCAGTAGCTATAAATAGTGTCCGTTCCAGGGTCAGTAGCTATAAATAGTGTCAGTTCCAGGGTGAGTAGCTATAAATAGTGTCAGTTCCAGGGTCAGTAGCTATAAATAGTGTCAGTTCCAGGGTGAGTAGCTATAAATAGTGTCTGTTCCAGGGTCAGTAGCTATATAGTCAGTTCAAGGGTCAGTAGTTATATACAGGGTCAGTAGCTACATACAGCGTCAGTTCCAGGGTCAGGGTCAGTGTCAATACCATATTTACAATGTGCAGGGATAGTGGAGTGATAGAGCTAGATATGTACAGTCGTGGAGAAAAATATTGGCAGCCTTGCACTTTTTTCAAGAAAYTCACAATTTTCCCCCAAAATAAGTTGAAATTGACCAAAGTATTTGGTCTCTACAATATTCTTTAATTCACCATTAATATTACATAACCTTTGTTTTTGATTCAGAACTTAATATATCCATTTAAAATCAGAAACTAAACAGAAATGTAACTGACAAAATAATTGACACCCAAAATAACTACAATAAGGCGCTTCCTATAGCCATTGATGATCTTCCTGCATCTCTGTATAGGCAGTTTGGCCCACTCCTCTTGTGCAAACAGCTCCAGTTCTCCCAGATTGCTGTTTTCAGATCTCTCCACAGGTTTTCAATGGGATTTAGATGGACTCATTGCTGGCCACTTCAGAACAGTCTAACAATTTTCCGGGTGTTCCTTTCACACCGCCTAATATAGAGGTCCTGGCGGCTCAACCCCAGTGATGTACTGGGCTGTCCGTACCACCCTCTGTAGTGCCAAGCGTTCGAGGTCGGTGCAGTTGCCATACCAAGCAGAGATGTAGCCAGTCAAGATGCTCTCAATGTTGCAGCTGTAGCAGTAACTTTTTGATGATTTGAAGGCCAATGCCAAATCTTTCCAACCTGGGGTGGAAGAGATGCTGTCGCGCCTTCTTCACAACTGTGTGCGTGTGTTTGGACCATTTTAAGTCCTTACTGATTTGGACATCGAGGAACTTGACGCTCTCAACCAGCTCCACTGCAGACTCGCTCCACTGCAGCCCTGCCAATGTGGATGGGGATGTGCTCACCTCCCCGTTTCCTGTAGTCCACGATCAGCTCCTTGGTCTTACTGACGTTGAGAGGTTGTTGTCCCAGCACCACACTGCCAGGTCACTGACCTCCCCCCTGTAGGCAGTCTCATCGTCAGCGTTGATCAGGCCTACCACCGTTGTGACTTCAGCAAACATGAWGGTGGTGTTGGAGTTGTGCATGGCCACACAATCGCGGTTGAACAGAGTGTACAGGAGGGGACTAAGCACAGACCCCTGAGGAGCCACCATTTTGAGGGTCAGTGTGGCGGAGGTGATGTTGCCTACCCTCACCACCTGGAGGCGGCCCATCAGGAAGTCAAGGATCCAGTTACAGAGGGAGGTGTTCAGTCCCAGGGTCCTAAGCTTGGTGACGAGCTTGGAGGGCACCATGGTGTTGAACGCTGAGCTGTAGTTAATGAACAGAATTCTCACATAGGTATTCCTCTTATCTAGGTGAGTGAGGGCAGTGTAGAGTGCAATTGAGATTACATTGTCTATGGATCTGTTGGGCTGGTATGCAAATTGGATTGGGTTTAAGGTGTCTGGGATGATGGAGTTGATGTGTGCCATAACCAGCTTTTCAGAGCACGTCATGATTACAGATGTGAGTGCTACAGGGCAGTAGTCGTTGTGGCAAGACGCCTTAGAGTTCTTGGTAACAGGAATGACGGCCTGCTGGAGGTCATTTTGCAGGGCTCTGGCAGTGCTCCTCCTTGCACAAAGGCGGAGGTAGCGGTCCTGCTGCTGGGTTGTTGCCCTCCTACGGCCTCCTCCACGTCTCCTGATGTACTGGCCTGTCTCCTGGTAGCGCCTCCATGCTCTGGACATTACGCTGACAGACACAGCAAACCTTCTTGCCACAGCTCGCATTGATGTGCCATCCTGGATGAGCTGCACTACCTGAGCATTTGTCGAGGTGTAGACTCCGTCTCATGCTACCACTAGAGTGAAAGCACCGCCAGCATTCAAAAGTGACCAAAACATCAGCCAGGAAGCATAGAACCTGAGAAGTGGTCTGGGGTCACACCTGCAGAACCACTCCTTTATTGGGGGCTGTCGCTAATTACTATAATTCCAACCTTTTGTCTATTCCATTTGCACAACAGCATGTGAAATGTATTGTCAATCAGTGTTGCTTCCTAAGTGGACAGTTTGATTTCACAGAAGTGTGATTGACTTGGAGTACATTGTGTTGTTTAAGTGTTCCCTTTATTTTTTGAGCGTGTATTATATATATTTATATATATATATATATATTAGCACCAGTCAAAAGTTTGGACACACCTCAAGGGTTTCTCTTTATTTTTTACTGTTTTCTACATTGTAGAATAATAGTGAAGACATCAAAACTATGAAAAATCACATGTAGTAACCAAAAAAGTGTTAAACAATTCCAAATATATTTTATATTTGAGATTCTTCAAAGTATCCACCCTTTGCCTTGATGACAGCCTTGCACACTCTTGGCATTCTCTCAACCAGCTTCATGAGGTAGTCACCTGGAATTACATTATTCTATAATGTAGAAAATAGTAAAAATAAAGAAAAACCCTTGAATGAGTAGATGTGTCCAAACTTTTGACTGGTACTGCATATATTTATAAACTGGGTGGGTCAAGCCCTAACTGCTGATGGGCTGAAAGCCATGGTAAAGCAGACCGTATACCATGGGTACGCCAAAACATTTTTACTGCTCTAATTATGATGGTAACCAGTTTATAATAGCACTAAGGAACCTYGAGGGTTTGTGATATATGGCCAATATACCATGGCTAAGAGCTGTGTCCTAGCACTCCACGTTGTGTCATGTATAAGAACAGCMCTTAACAGTGGCATATTTGCCATATACCACACACCCTCGGGCCTTATTCCTTACTTATATTCCAGTCTCTGACATTGCTCGTTCTGATTTCTTAATTTCTGTATTTTTCTGGATTATACGTCTTAAATGTTTTTGTATTGCTAGGTATTACTGTATGCTTGGAGCTAGAAACAACCATTTCTCTGTACCTGCGATAACATCTGAGTACGTGACCAATAAACTTTGATCTGACATTCAGATTCTACAGTTCCCCTTTGGAAATCCCTGATGTGTTGATGTTGTCTGACTAAGGTTATCTTCTGCTCAGTTGTAGATMCACAGCTCAGGCTGTCTGTCACTGCAGCCCAGTAACACAGCTGTCACTAGCTGAAGACTGAATCTACAGCCTAGTTTGAGACAAATGCAACTTGACCAATGCAAAATATGAATGTACCGACTTGAGGCAAAATTATACAGTGCAGTATTAAAATGTTTAAGATACTATGACCAAATATATAATTATCTAACTGAAGTGTGATACATGTATGATATTGTGCTGAATAAAAACGTAATAATCAAGGATATATTGGACCAAAAAAATATGTATATCAAAAATAAACTACTTATTTGTACCTGTAAGTACTGTATATGAAGATGTACTTGTTAAGTTTTTGATGCAACTGACTTCAGATGAAGGTGAAACACAATGGAACTATTGTAAGACTTAAATGTCTCTCTCAAAGAGACGTTCATAAGTGTTATTTGTATAACTTGGTAAAAAAATAAAATGAGCAACAACATGTGGTGTTTCCTCTGTAGCTATACTGTCGACAATGAAAAAAAATCTGAAAGTAGAAAACCACCATCCCCCCCATGTGGACATTCTGGGAATTATCATCAAAAGCACTTGTATTTTCCTGTAGCACAGTATCTTACACCATCACATAACGTATGTAGAACGCTCTCCCACTGATCACTAGTTATTTGGGTGATGGGATAACTTAAGTATTAGTTCAGTAAACTACCAGAACTAGAATAGCCATAGACAGGCTGGTAACACACTGCACTGTGGTGTGCAGTTCACTATGGAACACCGTCCTTCTCGATCTTTCTTAAGATCGTCGAGTTAACACAAGAAGACACAGACAACAATACTTATAAAATGTTCTTTATCAAGCATTGGCAAGAGTTTCGTAAAATATAAACGGGATCATTTATATCACAATAGCGGAGACAGTAAGGATGGATTTTTGGGGGGTGATATCACAACATAGACTTAATGTAACRGATGTGAAATGGCTAGCTAGTTAGCGGTGGTGCGCGCTAATAGCCTTTCAGTCAGTGACGTCACTTGCTCTGAGACCTTGAAGTAGTGGTTCCCCTTGCTCTGCAAGGGCCGCGGCTTTTGTGGAGCGATGGGTAATGATGCTTCGTGGGTGACTGTTGTTGATGTGTGCAGAGGGTCCCTGGTTCGAGCTCCCGGGTCRGGGCGAAGGGACGGACTAAAGTTAAATAAACTTCATTAAAATATTTACCTTGTAAAGACAGCCTTTATCCACTATCGGCATATCTATTTATTATTGCCATCGAAATGTTAGCTGTTAAGATTAGATCAAACAATATCAAGGGATTAGAAATCCGTGGTTTAAAAACTAAGGCGTCATTGTACGCTGATGATTCATGTTTTCTTTTAAAACCACAATTAGAGTCTCTCCACGGCTTCATAGAGGATCTAGATACTTTTGCTATCCTCTCTGGATTAAAACCAAATAATGATGTGTACTATATTACGTATTGGATCACTAAAAATGGCAATTTTACATTACCATGTAGTTTACCAATTAAATGGTCTGACGGAGATGTGGACATACTCGGTATACAAATTCCAAAAGAAAGAAATGATCTCACTCCAATACATTTTTATAGAAAGTTAGCAAAAATAGATAAGATCTTGCTACCATGGAAAGTAAAATACCTGTCTATTTGTGGAAAAATCACCCTGATTAACTCTTTAGTCATATCACAGTTTACCTATTTGGTTATGGTTTTACCTTCACCTAGTGACCGGCTTTTTAAATTATATGAACAAAAAAAAATCTATTTTATTTGGAACGGCAAGCCAGATAAAATCAAAAGGGTCTATTTATATAACGAATATGAATTCGGAGGGCAGAAATGATTAAATATTAAAGCATTAGACATCTCACTAAAGGCATCAGTCATACAAAAGTTATACTTAAATCCAAACTGGTTCTCTAGTAAATTGGTACGAATGTCTCATCCTATGTTCAAGAAGGGCCTTTTTCCCTTTATTCAGATTACACCTGCTCACTTTCGGTTGTTTGAAAAGGAAATAWTCTCCAAAATATCTTTATTTTTTAAACAAGCCTAAGAAAGTTGGCTGCAATTTCAGTTTAATCCACCTGAAAAGACAGAACAAATAATACAACAAATATTGTGTTTAAATTCAAATATACTAATTGATTAAAAAACTATTTTTCGAAGAAATGTTTAAAAAAGGTATACATTTTAGTGAATGATATCATAAATAGGACTGGTGGAGTTGTCACACATGCAGCTAACACAGACATATGGAAATGTCCGCTCTAGTCAAAATKACAACCAATTAATTGCAGCATTACCACAAAAATGGAAGAGGCAAGTAGAAGGAGAAAAAAGTAAGGAACTTGTACGTCAGCCCTGTATTAAAGAACATAAATGGTTAAAGAAAAGTGTGATAAATAAAAACATATACCAATTTCATTTAAGGACCAAAAAACTGACAGCTGTGCCATATAAATTTCAAAATAGTTGGTTAGAGATTTTCGATGTACCCATTCATTGGCACATGGTTTATGAATTGATACGCAAAACAACGCCGGATTCAAAACTTCGAATTCTTCAATTTAAACTATACAAAATTCTTGCAACTAATAAAATGTTATATATATGGGGGATACAATCATCCCAGCTCTGCAGATTCTGCTGTGAGGAGGCAGAGTCATTAGATAATTTATTTTGGTATTGTCCATATGTAGCTCGTTTTTGGTCACAGGTCCAGAAATGGCTGAAGAATTGCAACATTTGCCTAGAACTAACGCTACAGATAGCAATACTGGGTGATTTGAAAAGCCATAGTCAATCAACCAATAATATAATAATTATTTTAGCAAAAATGCTTATTTTTAATTTACAATCTGTAGAAGCTATGAGAATAGGAAGGTTCAATTATTTTGTGAAGCATCACAGCACAGTTGAAAAATATATGGCAAATAGAAATCMGAAATGGATGATGTTGAGAGATAGATGGGAGGGGTTGAATGGAGCTGAAGGGTGGGACTAATAACAAGATAAACAATGTAAAACATACGGGGTCTGTAAAATGTATATAGGTTCAGAACTTTTGTGAAATAGCACAGTTACAAATAGAAATCAAACTGGATGGACATCAGAAATAGAGGAAGGACTAAAAACAAACAAAATAACTATTGTAAAAGAGACTGTCTGTAAAATGTGTATAAGATGTATAAATTGAAGGTAAAAGCCAAAGTGTTTATTAGTTTACTCCAATTGGGGGATCGGTGGTAGGGTTTGCGGGGAATAAAGGTATATTCTTTTATAAAGTATGTATGTCTATATAGGTATGTGTATGTACATATGTGTATATGTATGCATGCGTGTATGGATATTTATATTTACCCAAAAAATACATGGGGGATTGGAAATGATGCAGACAATTACATTGATGGAAGCAACATTCTTTCCGCAATATTAAGCTGATCCACCCCTTCTTTTCTTTTTTTAAAGACAGCCTTGTATATATATATATATATTATCCAAATAAATAAACCACAAAAGAAAAATCACTGATACTTAATATCAGGGGAAAAGTGAATGGAGATTGGCATGACTTGTGATATGAAGAGTGATTTTTGTATTCCTATGCTGGACCAACATTAGACTGCACAACATTTCAATCTTAGAGAATTCCTGTATATGGTGTATTCCTGCGCATTTGAAAATGTATGAGAATACAAACTCTGGAAAGATCCAGACACAGATAGAACAATGAGCCAGATATTTCACCGACTGTATAAATGTGAAGCATCCGCTTAGCGTTTCCAGTGGGAGGAAGTCCAGTGGCCAGCAGCGGGAGAAGATGGAATGAGATGGATTTTGGCCGAGATTCTGCTTATCGATGAAACATTTGATCTCAATACAGTTCTGTTGCCAAAACTTTAATCTGTTATGAACAGAGTGGAGTAAGTTTCCTAGAATTTACCCTTTGCTAAAGTTGTTTAAAAATGGCACTGTTTAGGAGTGCAAAAGCGAATTGAGTTATTGCACACGCGCACTTCACAGAGTAGGTGTTCCCAAGCAGACATATGCGAATGTATGCTAGAACGCGCCAAAAGGATCTCGCTAGCTTGTAACTGGCTCAGCCCACCTCCTTGCTTGTTCTGCCCATTATGACTAATTTGTTCCGATTTGAAACGATCGGTTGTGGTCTCTTTAGTTATAAAAATATATATATATWTWTTTTTTTAAATCACACATTCAGTACTTTGAGGTCATCGTCGCATGATGACCCTGAGAGTGTGTGACGATGTATTCAAGGGATGGATAAACCTTGACACAAGACAGTTGGTAGAAGACATGTGAATACGCAAGTTCCCAATACAAAGACAAGTGCAAGTCAGAATTTGTCTAGATTTTATCACCACTTTAGCTGTTTCTCTTTTCCTTTCCTTCTCTCCCTCTAGTGGCAACCCAGTCGCATCATGGTAATTAAAAAAGAACACAAAACAATATAACAGTAAAATAGCTTAATACTTATTTAGTAAAACATAGAAGGTATGTAAAAGGTACCCTACCCCCACCCGTGTAGGAAAGAGCTGCACTTTCTAGAGAAAAACCTTGCAGCTCTCTAGTTTTACATTCAGCCGATCATGGGATCCTACGGAGAGTAGAAGAAAGCTCCATCTTATTATATACTTACGGCCATCTTGATAACCGTGGACATACTAAAATACAGGCACGGATCAGGCCAACTTTATAGTGGAAAAGGGGAGAATTAGGTATAATCAAGTTACGGCTGGGGATGGTGTGTGCCAGGCTGGGTTGGTGTTAAGGTATTAAAGAGGTCAGGTAGGGTTAGGTTTCTGCCTGGCCCACTGACTGACATACATCAGGCAGCCCATTTCTGATCTTTTTGTCACTAATTGGTCTTTTGACCAATCACATCAGATCGTTTCCCACCAGATCTTTTTCAGAGCTGATCTGATTGGTCAAAAGACCAATTAGTGAAAAAAAGATCAGAATTGGGCTGCCTGTGTAAACGCAGCCTAAGGGACTCACAAAAGGTGAGCTGCAGATCTCCCACCCAATATATTACTCTGTGCACCTGTGTTATCGGTCTATCTCTGGTCTATCTCTGGTCTATCTCTGGTCTATCTCTGGTCTATCTCTGGTCTATCTCTGGTCTATCTCTGGTCTATCTCTGGTCTATCTCTGGTCTATCTCTGGTCTATCTCTGGTCTATCTCTGGTCTATCTCTGGTCTATCTCTGGCCATAGTGTCCGTTGAAGGTGTTGCCCCCCTGAGGTGCAATATTGATGGAGTCCAGTAGAGGGCGTAGCGCCTGGCCGAAAGGCCTGTGGGTGACAGAGTGGAACACCACAAATTAGAATCTGATCAACGGGGAGTAACATGATGAACTACATACACAGCGACTTGTGCTTTGAACAAGCTGTCCTGATTTATAGCGCATACATACAGTTAAAGTCGAAAGTTTACATACACCTTAGCAAATACATTTAAACTCAGTTTCACAATTCCTGACATTTAATCCTAGTAAAAATTCCCTGCTTTAGGTCAGTTAGGATCACCACTTTACTTTAAGAATGTGAAATGTCAGAATAATAGTAGAGAGAATGATTTATTTCAGCTTTTATTTCTTTCATCACATTCCCAGTGGGTCAGAAGTTTACATACACTCAATTAGTATTTGGTAGCATTTCCTTTAAATTGTTTAACTTGGGTCAAACGTTTGGGGTAGCCTTCCACAAGCTTCCCAAAATAAGTTGGGTGAATTTTGACCCCTTCCTCCAGACCGAGCTGGTGTAACTGGGTCAGGTTTGTATCTATCCGATTTGATCTTTGTGTGTCAGGATGGTAAGTTGGTGGTTGAAGATATCCCTTTAGTGGTGTGGGGGCTGTGCTTTGGCAAAGTGGGTGTGGWTATATGCTTCCTGTTTGGCCCTGTCCGGGGGTATCATCGGATGGGGCCACAGTGTCTCCGGACCCCTCCTGTCTCAGCCTCCAGTATTTATGCTGCAGTAGTTTATGTGTCGGGGGGCTAGGGTCAGTTTGTTATATCTGGAGTACTTCTCCTGTCTTATCCGGTGTCCTGTGTGAATTTAAGTATGCTCTCTCTAATTCTCTCTTTTTCTTCTTCTCACGGAGGACCTGAGCCCTAGGACCATGCCTCAGGACTACCTGGCATGATGACTCCTTGCTGTCCCCAGTCCACCTGGCCGTGCTGCTGCTCCAGTTTCAACTGTTCTGCCTGCGGCTATGGAACCCTGACCTGTTCACCGGACGTGCTACCTGTCCCAGACCTGCTGTTTTCAACTCTCTAGAGAGCAGGAGAGATACTCTTAATGATCGGCTATGAAAAGCAAACTGACATTTAGTCCTGAGGTGCTGACCTGCTGCACCCTCGACAACTACTGTGATTATTATTATTTGACCATGCTGGTCATTTGAACATCTTGGCCATGTTCTGTTATAATCTCCACCCGGCACGGCCAGAAGAGGACTGGCCACCCCTCAGCCTGGTTCCTCTCTAGGTTTCGGCCTTTCTAGGGAGTTTTTCCTAGCCACCGTGCTTCTACACCTGAATTGCTTGCTGTTTGGGGTTTTAGGCTGGGTTTCTGTACAGCACTTTGAGATATCAGCTGATGTAAGAAGGGCTATATAAATTAATTTGATTTGTAGGCAACCTTGCTCGCACACGCTTTTTCAGTTCTGCCCACAAATTTTCTATGGGATTGAGGTCAGGGCTTTGTGATGGCCACTCCAATACCTTGACTTTGTTGTCCTTAAGTAATTTTGCCACAACTTTGGAAGTATGCTTGGGGTCATTGTCCATTTGGAAGACCCATTTGCGACCAAGCTTTAACTTCCTGACTGATGTCTTGAGATGTTGCTTTAATATATCCACATAATTTTCCTCCCTCATGATGCCATCTATTTTGTGAAGTGCACCAGTTCCTCCTGCAGCAAAGCACCCCCACAACATGATGCTGCCATCCCCATGCTTCACGGTTGGGATGGTGTTCTTCGGCTTGCAAGCCCCCCATTTTTCCTCCAAACATAACGATGGTCATTATGGCCAAACAGTTCTATTTTTGTTTCATCAGACCAGAGGACATTTCTCCAAAAAGTACGATCTTTGTCCCCATGTGCAGTTGCAAACCGTAGTCTGGCTTTTTCATGGCTGTTTTGGAGCAGTGGCTTCTTCCTTGCTGAGCGGCCTTTCAGGTTATGTCGATATAGGACTCGTTTGACTGTGGATAAAGATAGTTTTGTACCCGTTTCCTCCAGCATCTTCACAAGGTCCTTTGCTGCTGTTCTGGGATTGATTTGCACTTTTCACACCAAAGTACATTCATCTCTAGGAGACAGAACGCGTCTCCTCCCTGAGCAGTATGACGGCTGCGTGGTCCCATGGTGTTTATACTTGCATATTATTGTTTGTACAGATGAACGTGGTACCCTTCAGGCATTTGGAAATTGCTCCCAAGGATGAACCAGACTTGTGGAGGTCTACAATTATTTTTTCTGAGGACTTGGCTGATTTCTTTTGATTTTCCCGTGATGTCAAGCAAAGAGGCACTGAGTTTGAAGGTAGGCCTTGAAATACATCCACAGGTACACCTCCAATTGACTCAAATAATGTCAATTAGCCTATCAGAAGCTAAAGCCATGACACCATTTTCTGGAATTTTCCAAGCTGTTTAAAGGCACAGTCAACTTAGTGTATGCAAACTTCTGACCCACTGGAATTGAGTGAATTATAAGTAAAATAATCTCTGTAAACAATTGTTGGAAAAATTACTTGGTGTCATGCACAAAGTAGATGTCCTTACCGACTTGCCAAAACTATAGTTTAACAAGAAATTTGTGGAGTGGTTGAAAAACGAGTTTAATGACTCCAACCTAAGTGTATGTAAACTTCCGACTTCAACTGTGTGTGTGTGTGTGTGTGTGTGTGTGATATATGTAACCCTAAATCTACTTTCAATACTGTCTGAATAAAGAGAAAAATATGGAAGGAAGACAAGTCTCCGTTCACATGTAGAGTGGGGTCTACATTCTACATGTGAACGGAGACTTGTCCTCCTTCCATATTTTTCTCTTTATTCAGACAGTATTGAAAGTAGATTTAGGGTTACAGGTAGAGGAGAGACAGCATGAAAGTGTCAGGGGTGGAATTCTTACCCATGTCACTCATGAACAATATGTGCTCGACTATCGCTGTGCCATGCTCCCGCACTACACTCTAATTATCTGACAACAGGTTCTTGTTGCTATAGAGACAGGGGAGGGGAGAGAGGGGTAACTCACGTGGAGAGCACTTCAGCCGGCAGGTCTGTGATGTGGGCAGGGATCTTGCTGCCGGTGAGGAACTGGGCCACTTCGTTACTGAACGTGTTACAGTTCCACTCAAACAGATGGTATTGGTTCCCCCTACAGATAAAGAAGATGTGAGGCAAAGATAGGAACAGAGTAAAGATAGAAGGGAGAAAGAGAGGGAGAGAGACTGCACATTGCCATTACGTGTGGAGTTGAGATCCACCAGGTTGAGATCGACCAGGTACCACAGCCTCACCTGTACGTGGACTCTCCCAGTGAAGACAGGTACTCCATAAAGATCTCCTCAGTCACCTCTGTGGTGCCCAGGTCTATTATGGAGTTGGGTTGTCCCAGGGACGTTCCGCCCTAAAAACATACAACAAATACAAACAGCTTGTAAGAGGAAAGCGGATGCCTAGTCAGTTGTACGACCGAATGCATTTAACCCAACCCCTCTGGTCTCTGAATCATAGAGGTGCGGAGGGGTGCCTTAAATTGACCAGGGAGCAGGTGTTGTTGGAGGTTTAACTGCCTTGCAGAACTGCACATTTTTCCACCTTGCCGGCTTGGGAATTCGAACCAGTTGGTTACTGGCCCGACACTCTTAACCGCTAGGCTACCTGCCACCTGCTTGCTCAGTTGTCCTCCAATAGCCCATATGCAGCCCCAGGATTCGTTTTGTATCACAACTAACAAGATCTATGCTTGGGGTAACTAACTTAAACTTATGTACACCAATAAGAAAGAGATTTACAGRTCTAGTTTATGTCAGGAAGGAATAGAATAAAACATTGTCTTACAGGTGGGCAGTTTGTGATGCCATCTCCCCCATAGAAAAACTCCTCTCCATGTACAACAATAGCAGTGTGCCTAAGTGAGAGGAAAAAAGCTAGAGTTTATTTCACATAAAGACGGATTCCCAATTAACAGACTTAAAAACACTGGGGGGAAATATAAATATAAAAGGTGTACATAACTTGACCTTTGTCCTCACTAAAATAAGTATTTCAATCATTCAAAAAATACATAATTTACTCACCATATTCCATCAAGCTGTTTACCTGTGAATAGAACAGAATAATTGATAACGTTATACATTAAGTTTACATTTTGTAGCGAACTTGGGGTACATAAGATACAGAAATTGATTCTAAATTCAGCGCATAGGCCTAAAATGCATCCTCGGCCTCTGCTCATCAATCCAAACTCTACATCCGCGGGTAAAACAAAGTATATTCCAAGCAAAACTAACGTTAGTTAGCTAACTAACGCGTTAGCAACTTACCTAGCATGAGGGGGCTCAGCTGGCGAGCCATTCCTTTAGATATATCGTAAACGTACAGTTTCACAGCGTACGAGGTGTTATTTGGATCCATAATTCAGCTTGGTGGTGTAAAATTAGGTTGAGTGCTGTGTTGTCTTCAATGTGTACGAACTAGCTAGCTAGTATTATCTAGCTAGCTATCCGACTRGCTGACGTAGTGTTATCTAACGTAACTAGTTAAGTTATTATATTTCGTTCTGGTTCCGCAAATAGAAAAACACAAATAGTCCGAAATGCCGTATGTTGGGCAAAATAAAAAGTCATATAGTAGCTAAGCTTAATTACAACGAATATCTAATAATTGAGACAAATTCACGAGTCACGACCGTAACGAAGCTCTTAACAAACATGCTAGTCAGCTGTTGCTGTGTCACTGTGACTCAAAACAAAATACATCTGTCAAAAATGCCCATTCATACGGCTTAAAAAACAGCCAATGAATGGACAGAGTGAGACTGGGACACCTGTGTGAAGCTAGCAGCAATAAGAATTGGCCACAATAGTGGAATTTTGGGTAGCGTTTAAAATAAAAGTCACCCATTGCAACATGCAAACGGATACAAATAGTGGAATAATACCATATTTGGACTAGATCATCCTAAACAAGTTTGGTATATTGATATATAAATTCAACAAAAGAGAACAAGTAGTTAATTTGACGCCAAAAAGTTATTTTTAAGTGTTTCAGCATATTGTGTGTTTGATTTGATAGTGCTTATTATAAGTATGCCCCCATTGCAATACGGAAGTCTAATTACATCCACAGTGCGATTTCAACTGATTCTTTACTTTTTTTGTGTCAAATTAACTACTTATTGTCTTTTTTTGAATGTATATAAAAACATCCAACCTTGTTTGGCATCTAGTCCAAATAGGTATTATTCCACTATTTGTATTCATTTGCATGTTTCAATGGTGGAATCTTATTTTGAAGGGAAACTGCAAATTMCACAATCCTTATTGTGGCTAGCTTCAAACAGTTGACTGTGACGACCTACATCGTTAAAGCGTCTGATAAAATATTATGAAATGGACGCAAGAATCCGTAATAAAATTAAGAAATCTTGTGTTTATGCAAGTGAGTTTTACGATTGATATGACAAATATGTTGACGATATTTGTTTCATAAATCGTCTCTACCTCAATCGCACAGTAGATGGCGCTATGCACATTTGGCTTTACATGAACCCACCAACATTTTCACCATAGAAAAAGTAATGCGCGTTCACGTCGCAACTGATGACGCAATTAAACTATGTGACAAGAGACTACGGTCTGATATCAACACCTGCATCAAGACAAAACAAGGCTTGTAGCTAACTAATTCCACCGAAATCACTTTTGTAACATCATACACTCGGCCATAAGGTATGCTTTCATTCGGCTGTATAGTTTAAATGAGAGTGCATTCTTATTTATGCTGATAAGTGGATGCTAAGATAACCATACACCGTTTAGAAACTGATTATATTATATTCAAAAAGTTGTCTGCAGCCTATTCCCCGACGCTCCGCCAAATGTTCTGTCTAAACGCAAATGCAGGTGTTGGATACAGTTTTGGAAACATTTGGAACTTAACTTGAATATAAGTAGAGGRAAAAAATTATCAAATACAGAAGACTTACCGCATGCAGTTTGAAAGTTGCACACGGCTGTATTTTTAAGAAGCACCGGAAATGTGGAACGTATTGGTGTAATGGAGATATCGTAGCTGAGGCAGTGTGTGAAAACAGCCGGGTGCAACTTTGCTAAACTGTGCACAGTAAAAGTGTGTGTTTTGTATTTTAAATATTATTTCTCGCTTATATAAAAGTTACATTCCAAAGGTTTACAAAACCTTATCGCAAGTGGCGTATTTGCGTTTAGAGTGTCGGGAGTAAACAGAGCTTCGGGATTGTGGTTCACATGGGGAGGTAGAGTAGCTGTGGTCCATACTATCAGCTAAGAACCCAAAAGGTGGGGCAACTGTGAAGTGTGTATACCCTCCTTGAGTTCTCAAGAACTAACTAGCCACTTACCCAAAAGGTGACAGGAGTGCCACATTAAATTGACCCCGACATCGTCTGGTATCACCTGATCAGAGTTTTATAACAACCACACTGTGTGTGTGCACGTATGCGTTTGTTTCCTTGTTATTTTCAGGGCAAGACTAGTGCATGCCTCAATGGCACAGTGGAACGACTACCACCATGAGGATGAAGATGTGGATGGAGAGGAAAGGGATGAGTCTGGAGGTAAGACCAACATTGATGGTGATTGAATGGATCAATACTGAATAGAATGGGGGTTAGCATATGTAATGTAATGTAATCCCTCTCCACAGTGGACTATAAGAGCACAGGGCGTGACAGCCTGGTGTTTCTGGTGGATGCTTCCAAGGAGATGTTCATCAAGGGGGAGGATGAAGAGCCCTCGCCATTTGACATGACCATGCAGGTAGTCTTTCTCTCTCACTGTCTCTAACTCCCTCTCTGCTTTCCCTTTCCTGTCCTTTCTTCACCCCCTCCCTCCCCTGCCTCTTTCTCTCCTTATCTCAGACATGATCAAAATTACTGAACTCTTAGCACCATGAAAAGTGACATGACTGATGGCCCTTTCCCACTCCTCTCTTTATCTCTGTGGTCCTACTTAGCCCTTTGACAGTGTTTTATTGTATTGTGCTACTCTCCCTCCCTAGTGTGTCCGCAGCGTCTACACCAGTAAAATAATCAGCAGTGACAAGGACCTGGTGGCTCTAGTGTTCTATGGGACGGAACAGAGCAAGAACCCCAGGAACAGTTTCAAGCATGTCTATATCTACCATGACCTGGACTCACCTGGTATGTCCCCCTGGCCTGCAGTTTCAGTGTGTGTTCTGAAAGAGTCTTGGATTCTTCTGGAACCCATTTGAACATTTGTTATTATTCTCTCTGTGTATCTCCAATCTGCTTATCTTTACTCTTCCTCCTCACCTATCTCTCTGTCTATCCTTTTCTTTTATCTCCTCCCATCTCTCTCTCCTCTAGGTGCCCGTCGGGTGCAGGATGTGGACGGGCTGCGTGGGGAGAAGGGTGCCCAGGTGGCAGGAGAGACCATGGGCAGTGGGAATACTAACCTGGGTGAGGCGCTGTGGTGCTGCTCCAACCTCTACAGTGACATCAAGCTTCGGCTCTCCCACAAACGCCTCATGATCTTCACCTGCCGTGACACACCACATGGGGGAGACAGCGAGCGCAACCGCCAGGCCCGCACCAAGGCTAGCGACCTCAAAGAGACCGGTGGGTCTGGGGGAAGGCAGTTGTCAAAGAGAGAGAACATACATAGTTGTATCTCTATGGCAGTTGGCCTCCTTGATGTAACAGGGTTGAAGGTGAAGGGGTTTGAAAGGGGCCGGAAATACATCTTGGTTTTGCAAATGTTTAGTTTATCACAAACAATGTTGGATCAGTGAACTCTCTCTCTCTCACAGGTGTGGTGATAGACCTGATGCATCTGATGAAGCCAGGTGGGTTCGACGTCTCGCTCTTCTTCTGCGACGTGGTGAGCCCCCCCGAGGACGAGGCTGAGCTGGGCCTGCAGATGGATCCTTGTGGGAAATTGGAGGACCTCCAGAAGAGGGTCAGAGCCAAGGAGATGAAGAAGAGATCGGTCGCAAGGTACAGAGCACAGCCCAGCACTGTTTCCCTCATCATTGTATAGGCGTGGCACTGTGTTCTTATAGGACATGTTTAGATGTTACAAATGTTTAATAAAACTGATTAGGGCCCTGGTTGCTGATGGCTCCTCTCTTGTCCTCTGTGTCTCAGGTTGAATCTGTGTCTGGGGGAAGGGATGAACGTTGCAGTGGGTGTGTACATCACGGCCCTACAGGCCAGGAAGCCTAACGCCATCAAGCTCTACAGAGACAACAACGAGCCAGTCCGCACCAAGACACGCCTCTACCACACACAGACGGGCAGTCTGCTGCTCCCCAGYGACACCAAGAGGGTTCAGGTAACTAAGTGGGAATCTCAAATCAAACCAAATAAATATATATTTAAAGTGTATCAAAGAAAGTATGGGCCTCCCAAGTGGCGCAGTGGTCTAAGGCACTGCATCGCAGTGCTAGCTGTGCCACTTGAGATCCTGGTTTGAGTCCAGGCTCTGTCGCAGCCGGCACCGAAACCGGGAGACCCATGGGGCGGTGCACAATTGGCTCAGTGTCGTCTGGGTTAGGGGAGGATTTGGCCGGCAGGGATGTTCCTGTTCCATAGCGCTCCTTTGGCGGGCCGGACACGCTGACACGGTAGCCAGGTGTACAGTGTTTCCTCCGACACATTCTTGCAGCTGGCTTCAGGGTTAAGCAGGCATTGTGTCAAGAAGCAGTGCGGCTTGGCTGGGTTGTTTCGGAGGATGCACGGCTCTCGACCTTTGCCTCTTCCGAGTCCGTACGGGAGTTGCAGCGATGGGATGGGACTGTAACTACCAATTTGGATATCACGAAAAAGGGGTATAAAAAAAAAAGTATGATTTCATATTTCTCATTCTGTCCGGTTAATTTCAGTCTAGATGTGATGTGTGTTGTCTGTATAGGTGTATGCAGGCAGGCAGATAGTGATGGAGAAAGACGAGGTGGATGTGATAAAGAAGTTTTCTGACCCGGGTCTGGAGCTGATTGGGTTCAAGCCCATGGAGCGTCTCAAACTGCACCACCACCTCAGATCTGCTGTCTTCATCTACCCAGAGGAGGAAATGGTCACAGGTGTGTGTGAACCTGTCACTATGATGGGAAGAGAAACGGTGACAGTTGAAAACATAACTACAAGTCAAAATGTAATCGGGGAAACGTCAGCCCATGTTCGTCCTCCAAGTTCCATTTTGAGTTCCAACTTTAACCCCTTTCTCATTGTGTCCTGTTTTTCCATCCCAGGGAGTGCCTGTGTGTTCACAGCGTTGCTGCGCAGGTGTAGTGTGAGGAACGTATTCGCTCTGTGTAAATATACACGGATTCGTAACTCTCCCCCACGCTTCTTAGCGCTGGTGCCCCAAAGAGAGGAGGTGGATGATGGCCAAGCCCAGATTGCGGCTCCAGGTACAGTCATTGGGTCCCACTGCAGCCGTGGTCTTGCACAAATACCACACAATTAAAATACTTTTAAACGTTCAGACTAATTGTAGTGACGTGTGTGTATGTGTGTGTGTTTGTCTCAGGCTTCCATGGCATCTTCCTGCCCTACGCGGATGACATCCGTACCCTGGACGCTCCTCAGCTCCCCACGGCCTCCGAGCCTCAGGTGGACAAGATGAAGGAGATAGTACACAAGCTGCGTTTCAAATACAGGTACGGCCCTTTTATTACAGTGAATACTAAACATTATTATTTCATACCAGGATTCACATTTTGAAAAGAGTTAAAGCATAAAACATAACAGTGAAAGAATAGCAGAAAACAAGGGGAACACTATTATAAACGTCCTAGAATATGACCTGAATGAGTCTTGAGATTCCCATTCCTGTGTTGTCTGTGTTGCTCTTCCTGTGTTCCAGGAGTGATGCGTTTGAGAACCCAGTCCTCCAGCAGCACTACAGGAACCTGGAAGCCTTGGCTTTAGATCTCATGGCCCCAGAGCACATAGAGGATCACACCAGTAAGATGAATACACACATCATATGCTTCTGATTGGCCCACATGCTTCTTTTTTAGCAGTGCTCAAGCTCGCTTTTTCTCGTCCATTCTTTCTGTTCAATCTCCTTATCTATCTTTCTCTCTCTCCCTCTCTCAGTGCCCAATGTGAATATGATGGACCAGCGTCTTGGTTCCCTGGCTCAAGAGTTCAGAGATCTGGTGTACCCTGCTGACTACAACCCAGAGGGCAAGACTGCACCCAAACGCAAACCAGGTGAGTTCTGTATGATCTATATTGTGATGTATGGTTTACTTGCTTTGTGTCCTTTAGGAGAGATTTGGTTCTGGCCCATGGGGTAAGAAAGAACAGAGTAGTAGTTGGCAGTCTCACTGTTGAAATACTGGTTGTTGTAACATCCTGGCCCTGTGTGTGTTCAGCTGAGGCGGCAGGCGGCACAGAAAAGAAGCCCAAGGTGGAGATGTCTGAGGACGAGCTGAGGGGTCACGTACAGAAAAGCACCCTGGGTAAGCTGACGGTGCCCGTGCTGAAGGACGCCTGTAAGCAGTTTGGGGTGAAGGTCACAGGGACCAAGAAACAGGAGCTAATAGACGCCCTGACTGCACAGCTCAACAAATGAGGCGTACATGTCAAAATATGTTGACATCTACGCTGTCGATATTCTGGTCAGAGGCACCAGATCGCAGGATTATTGGTCTATCTTTGGGCTTCCATTTTAAGGTTTCTAGTCTGATATATCACTGTACTTAAAATGGAAAGTTTCTCATTGGTGTTGCTAGAATAATATTTGTTTCTTTACATGTTTTAAACTTTAATAAAAAATGAAAAGGAACAATTTATATAATTGTCTGTAATTGCTGTTTTTGAACATAAAGGTAACTGCCAAAATAAAGAAAACATCAACGTAGTGTCTTAATAGGGCGATGGGATGTCACGGGCTGCCAGAACAGCTTCAATGCACCTTGGAATAGATTGTACAAGTGTCTGGAACACTTTTGGGGGGATGTGACTCGATGACAAATTCTATAATTTGGTGTTTTGTTGATGGTGGTCGCTGTTTCAGGCTCCACTCCAGAATCTTCCATAAGTGTTTCATAAGGTTGACACGCACACACCCTTTAAACCCCCTATGTACCTTTGAGACCCCTCTTTCAAAGTCACTAGCTAGGTTTCCATCCAATTGGCAACAGATTTTCATGTGAATATTCTAAAGATCTGCATAAAAACAATGTGCATTTTCCATYAAATTGACTTGTTGCAGATAAAAGCCTGTGCGTGATGGGTTAAAGTCCCATGTACTGAATTTTTTCTTTTAAAGAATTATACTGAACAAAAAATGTAAATGCAACAATTAACAATTTTACTGAGTTACAGTTCATATAATGAAGTCAATAAAATGCATTAGTAAATAAATCCATTAGGCACTAATCTATGGATTTCACATGGCTGGGCAGGAGCCATGGGTGGGCCTGGGCCAGCCATGGGTGRGCCTGGGCCAGCCAATCAGAATGGGTTTTTCCCCACAAAAGGACTTTATTACAGACCAGAAATACTCCTCTGTTTCATCAGCTGTCTAGATGGGCTGGTCTAAAATGATCCCGCAGGTGAAGAAGCCGGATGTGGAGGTCCTGGGCTGGTGTGGTTACATGTGGTCTGTGGTTGTGAGGCAGGTTGGACTTACTGCCAAATTCGCAAAAATTATGTTGGAGGCAGCTTATGGTAGAGAAATTAACATAAAATTCTATGGAAACAGCTCTGGTGGACATTCCTGCAGTAAGCATGCCCCCTTAACTTGAGACATCTGTGCCATTGTGTTGTGTGATAAAACTGMACATGTTAGTGGTATTTTATTGTCCCCAGCACAAGGTGCCCCTGTGTAATGATCATGCTATTTAATCAACTTCTTGATATGCCACATCTGTCAGGTGGATCTATAATCTTAGCATAGCAKAAATGCTCACTACCAGGGATTTAAACACATTTGTGCATACCATTTGAGAAACTTTTTGTGAGTATAGAACATTACTAGGATTTTTTTATTTCAGCTCATGAAACATGGGACCAACACTTTCCATGTTGCAGTTATATATTAGTTCAGTGAGTGTAAGAACCATCATATCGAAGTAAACTTGTTGTGTGGTCCTCCCACTATGACTCGGGAAAGCATGCAGTTTATTAAGCTACAGATGAAATAAATTATGATAAACTACAGAGGGTGGTGAATGTGCATGGTGATTAGCTTGATGCCTCTTCCCAATACATATCGAGGGTCTTATTCTGGTGACATGTTTGATGCTTGGCTGCCGTTTGACAAATACAAATATTCTCACTCTTATCCATAATAATATCAACATGTGTAGACTATAGCCAACCCTCACTGTATCTACAAGTTGTTGGCTAGATTRCACATGCAAAGACCAGAGTACATTAAAATGTACGCAAAAAAGTAAATGTGTGCAATGTCATCACTGACTGATTTTTAGCCACAAGTCAGTTTGGTGGGAAAATGCGCATATATTTGTTAGAATATTTGCATTCAATTTGTCGACAATTGGATGGAAACCTAGCTACTGAGGTCTCTTCTTGCCATGGTAGCTAAAATAATGTGCATTTTTCTGCATGACCCTAAGCATGATGGGATGATAATTGCTTAAGTAACTCATGAACCACACCTGTGTGGAAGCACCTGCTTTTAATATAATTTATATACCCTCATTTACTCAAGTGTTTCCTTTATTTTGGCAGTTACCTTTATTTCCCGTCTTACTTGTATGATTAGAAAAAAGGCGTGTCTCAGTGCCACAAATACTGCATTATATCGCTCATTCAGTTACAATAAAGAACACTTTTGTTCCGACGACTCCTCAAAGTACTTCTACGTAACGAGAGATGGCGCTTTGGTTTTGGCCAGTAGCATACGGACCGGGCTTACCTGTTAATATGGACCAGTGCGACTGCAAACCAGACAGCGATTGTACCGCAACCTACTGTGGAGATGGTAGSACTGGTAAGAAGGATATTCACATCCGATAAATTTAACTGTTAGCCTATCCGTCCGAGATGTAAAAGTAACATGTATCATACCGACATTTGCTCCGTCTGTGTAACATGACCGTAGTTTTTTTTTTTGTTTCAATCTTTGTGGAGACAGTTGAGTCCGAAATGTAGACTACATATTACAAATATATACAATAACGCATTTAGACTAGAAAATCAATACAAAACACAAAAGTATACCAAGCTGATAAGCCCACAGTTTATAAATGTAGAACCAAAAATACCCCGTTTCAAAATTTATTGGGGTTAAAGGTTAAACTCCTGACAAGTAAAGAACATTGATCAGTCTCATGCTTCACTAATCTTTTCTTGCAGGTCTGTGGTTGGACTTCAACAGTGTTTTGACAGGAGCTCTCACTGTGGTGGGCTATCTCCTCTACAGATTCTCACAGGGTCAGCAGTCTTAAACCACAACAGTACTATTTCAGCAAATGCTTTTTTGATGTATCATGTTGTTTTATCTGTAAGATGATCCTCTCTCCCATCTGGGGACTRACTGTATGGTTTTAACATCAGCAGGTGTTGTGTATCTGATTGCTTTATAATCAATTTGTTATGCCACTGTAAATAGAGTTTTGTTTGATACTGAGTGAGTTTATTTATCTCTTTGGTCCGCTACAGCCCTCCCAGCTCTGATAAGATGGCCCATCCATCTCTTCTGCACACTCACTGGTGAGTCATCATGCCTGGAGGTTGAACCTTGAACCCTATTGCATTATTCAGCCTGCATATCTCATTCATCAGGCATCAATATTTGAGTATCTTCATCTGAACAACAGATTAAATGAAATGTCTTCTTGATTAAATACTATTTTAAACTAAATATTATTCCCTCTGTTTTAGGTCTGTCCTCACTGTGGGGTTGGGTGAGCCACCTGATGGGAACTCTTCGTAGTACGTACTGTCACAATTATTCACTTTATCAAAACCCACACGCAGGAAAATATTAATTTACATGTTTACTAAACTCATCTGAATGTAAATGTGCAGTAGATTAATTGATTGCCATCACAGGTTTTAGGTCATTATAGAGTAATGTATGATGTGGTGGTGAATGATTTGTTAATTCTGTCTTTGTGTGTCAGGCTTACAGCACTTACTGAAGTGTTTGTCGCGTATTTGGAGGTTTATAGTTGGTAAGAGATTGTTAATACCCACCCACCCTATAAATGATAACGTCTTTGATTCATAACTCTAAAAGTGTTGATCATGTATTGATATGGTTTTGTTCGTCTATCAGCTTCATTCTCAAAACTCAGCGGGTTCACTGTTATCATTCAAAACAACTCTGGTAAGTTTCTCCCTCTCTTTTCTCCCTTTTCTAGTTAATTACACGTTCTGTTCCTTTACAGTACCAGTCAAAAGTTTGGACAACTACTCATTCAAATGTTTTTKTTTTWTTTTTACTATTTTCTACATTGGGGTAGTAGTGAAGACATCAAAACTATGAAATAACACATATGGAATCATGTGTTAAACAAATCTAAATATATTTTAGATTCTTCAAAGTAGCCACCCTTTGCCTTGACAGCTTTGCAAATGCTTGGCATTCTCTCAACCTGCTTCACCTGGAATGCTTTTCCAACAGCCTTGAAGGAGTTCCCACATATGCTGAGCACTTGTTGGCTGCTCTGCGGTCCAACTCGTCCCAAACCATCTCAATTGGGTTACGGTCGGGTAATTGTGGAGGCAAAGTCATCTGATGCAGCAGTCCATCACTCCCTCCTTGGTTAAATATCCCTTACACAGCCTGAATGTGTGTTGGGTCATTGTCCTGTTGAAAAACAAATGATAGTCCCACTAAGCGCAAACCAGGTGGGATGGTGTATCGCTGCAGAATGCTGTGGTCGCCATGCTGGTTAAGTGTGCCTTGAATTCTAAATAAATCACTGACAGTGTCACCAGCAAAGCACCATCACACCGCCTCCATGCTTCACAGTGGGAACCACACACGCGGAGATCATCCGTTCACCTACTGTGTTTCACAAAGACATGGCAGTTGGAACCAAAAATGTGGACTCATCAGACCAAAATACAGATTTCCACCGGTCTAATATCCATTACTCATGTTTCTTGGCCCAAGCAAGTCTCTTCTTATGGGTGTCCTTTAGTAGTGGTTTCTTTGCAGCAATTTGACCATGAAGGCCTGATTCACGCAGTCTCCGCTGAACAGTTGATGTTGAGATGTTGCCTGGTATTTGAACTCTGAAGAATTAATTTGGCCTGCAATCTGAGTCTGGTAACTCTAGTGAACTTATCCTCTGCAGCAGCGTTAACTCTGGGTCTTCCTTTCCTGTGGCGGTCCACATGAGAGCCAGTTTCATCATAGGTCTTGATAGGTTTTTGCAAACGTTCTTAATGTTCTGCATTGACTGACCTTCATGTTTTAAAGTAATGATGGACTGTCACTTCTCTTTGCTTAGTTGAACTACTGTTCTTACCATAATATGGACTCGGTCTTTTACCAAATAGGGCTATCTTCTGTATACCACCCCTACCATGTCACAACACAACTGATTGGCTCAAACGCATTAAGAAGGAAAGAAATCCCACAAACTTTAAGAATTCACACCTGTTAATTGAAACGTATTCCAGGTGACTACCTCATGAAGCTGGTTGAGAGAATGCCAAGAGTGTGCAAAGCTGTCATCAAGGCAAAGGGTGGCTACTTTGAAGAATCTAAAATATTTTTTGATTTGTTTTACTTTTTTTGGTTACTACATTATTCCATAGTTTTGACGTCTTCACTATTATTTTACAATGTAGAAAATAGTACAAATAAAGAACCCTTCACTGAGTAGGTGTCAACTTTTGACTGGTACTGTATGTGTAATTTAGTTTCCCATACTGTTCCCCTCAGGTTCACTATCAAATGTGAAGCATTGTGTGGAATCTGTCAGCAAACTGAAAGAGGAAATTAGACATTTCTATTATGTTCCTTGCTGCGTCTGTATTCCTGCACAAAAAATATCCTATCAACTGTCCTTTAGTCTTGTGGGTTGTTTTTCCTTAATAATAGAACTAGCACTTGATGAAATCATGACACAAAACCCTCTCCATTCATTGAATGAACTGTTCCACTCATGTCTATTTATTTTCCAGGGGCTTCTAGTGACAGTCCCCCAGGCACAGAGCCCTTTCCCAGCCCTATCTCCATAGAGCCTGGGCTGAGGCTCATCCTTACGGGGCCTCCCGGTGGAGGTCGGACCTCCCTTGCAGACGCCCTGGTTGGCTGCAGGCTCCCTCAGGTTGGGGGGTCCCTGGGGGCTGTGATGGAGTGTACTAAGCGGAGGGTGGTGGTGGACAGGAGAGAGCTGATCATAATAGACACCCCAGACCTCCTGGGTCCATCTCTGGGTGACAGTAAGAGAGCCTTGGAGACCCTCCGCAGCCTGCAGCTGGCCAGCCCAGGCCCGCATGCCTTCCTGCTGGTGCTCCAGACCCCTGGATCTGGAGATGGGGTGGACCAGGATGCTGCTAGTGCCACCAGGGCCCTCCTGGAGCTGGTCGGAGAGAGTGCCACAGGCCACATCCTCATTGTCCTCACCCATGCAGACGGTTTGGGTCCGGGCTCCACGCTAGCCCAGCTACTGGAGGATGATGCTGGAGGCCTCAGAACTGCTCTGTATCTGTGTGGTCAGAGGGCTGAGCTTGTGGACAACAACCCAGACAAGCCGGTGGAGGAGAGGAGAGAGCTGGCGAGGGGGCTGCTGGAGAGGCTGGCAGAGATGAGGGCACTGAGGGGACACTACACCCACGAGCTGCAGAAAAGGGAGGACCAAGTCAGGGAGGAACTGCTGATGGACATGGCCTCTGTGTTGGCACGGAAACTGGGACAGGAGTATTGAGAGTTGAAGAGTAAAACTTCATTTTGGGTTTAGGTGCATTTTGTTGACTTATTTTTGTCATTMTTGGATTCTGGGTTTGTTATTGTCTTTGGGGAATTGATCCTCAGGATGTCACTGTCTCTGCATGGATTATTGTTAAATATGTCAGTCTGAGCATGGGCTTGTTGGGTAAATTTGTTTTGTAAAAACAATATGTTCTTACAGTACTGTTGTTATTGAACAATATTTAATCTATGTCAATTTGCCTTCATGTACACTACTTGATTTCTTGCACACACTCTTGTCTGTCTACTACATTCCTCCCATGGTTTCCCTTTTTTTCTTTAAAGTATTAAAGTTGCTTCCAAATAAGTGCAGTGACTCGGACTGTATTTCCTGCTAGTGTAACTGCAAGTCAAAAGAGCCCTTATTTACTTTCATTCAATTTGCGGATGTTTTTGCATAAGATAAATGTTTGGTCTCAACCCATTTTTAGATAACTAAACCCTAGATTTAGTTTTTTAGTCTCGAGGGAGTGGAGGGACTACAGTTCGCAGATAGCCTGCGTCAGCCCTATGACAAGCAAGCAAACACGCAATTGACGGTTTGCGCATGCTCATATAGAGATACGGCGCTACAAGGAAAAGGTGCTAAAGACAAAGGACTAAACAACCCCAGGAAAAGAGGCGAAACAATTAATTTAACCAGGATTATGACAACCATACTACAGTATCGCATGAAGCGAAAGGTAAGTGGCAACAGATAAATATACTAAATATGAAGGGTTTCGCATCCATGTTTACGCTATCAAACAAATGGCACGTACAGCCAGCCATAGAAAGAAAATCTAGTCTTTGCAGCTGCCTTCCTGTTCCACTGGATTTTAGCTAGAGCGATGGATTTGAATATCAGGTAGATTTCACATATTTAGCTAATCTGTAAATATCACTTRTTTTACAGAATACTAAATAATACCAAGACTCTCTTACGCCTGCTGTCTAGTTACATCAGTTTACTGTGATGCCACAAGCATGCCRCTCTTATCGAGTCAACTGTTAGTATAAATGTTTACTCTTGTCTTGTGTTCCTTCCTGTTCACCACTGCTGAAAAGACGCTTTAGAAAAACACCTTGTTATCCCTAAATTGTTATTTCAGCATGACATTGWTTTAGGTGAAAACCTCAACATGGGTTTCTGCCTCTTCTCCCTCAGCTGTTTTCTTAAGGAGTCGTCGGTCTGTCTACATGTCACAGAGCCTCCTGTATCAGGTCCCTCACTTTTCCACTGGAGAAAACTCTCAGTGGTGGAGCCGTGGTCCTCTGGGCTCTCTAGAAATGGAAAGAACTCCTAAGCTCTCGTGACACTTGAGGTACTCAAAAAAAAAGTTACGATGACACACATCAGAATGGAGGAAGTTGAAAAAAGAGACGCATACTCTTGCTTCTCTTGCTAATTTTTCCATAGATGATCCTTGTGGTTATTTCTATTTTTATACTGAAGCAACTGGAATATCAATGTCTACACACCCAACTTTTTGTTCACATAATTCAATTCGGGGCTCCTCACTCAACTTGAACACTGTTTGCCAGCAGTTTTTTTTTCTTTTTTTCTTCCAATCGTCCCTTTTGAAACAGCAGGTGTAGCTGAAGTGACCTGGCCCCCCTCAGTGTCACCCAGTAGACCCACCTCCCCCCTCCCTTGTCACACGCTCGCTCCTACAGCAACTGAAAGGTTGCCATGACAATGGTAGTCGTGTCGGCGTAGTGACAGGGTGATGGGGAGTGCTCCATGTTCCGGGAAGGGGAGGGCGAGAGGGGGGCTGCAGGACCTGGGCTGTATGCCATGGAAGCTGAGCAAGCAGAAAGGGGTGGGGGTGGTGGTGCAGGGAGGGATGGGAAGAGGGGTGGGGGGGGGGAGGTCAGGCCTGGGAGAGCATGCTCTCTCGACCCCTCTGGCCACGCCTCCACCGCCCATCTACCACGAGAAGCAGCGGCGGGAGCTGTGTGCTCTGCACGCGCTCAATAACGTCTTCCAGGATGGGGCAGCTTTCAGCAGGGATACTCTCCAGGACATCTACCAGAGGTGGGGGGTTAAAGTTGTGTTCTCTAGGGGAGATATTTCTCTCCTCCATTCTCTATTTCTCAAATTCCTTTCCTCTTTCACCCCCTCTCTTTTTCTCCCCCCCTGCATCTCTTTCTACCTTCTGCATCTCTCTCTACCTTTCTCAACCTTTTTCTCTCTTGCTTCTTCTGTCCTCATCGCTCTCTTGTCCCTCTCCACAGACTCTCTCCTGGCACTCTGGTAACCCCCCACAAGAAGAGCATGCTTGGAAATGGGAACTATGATGTGAATGTCATTATGGCCGCTCTGCAGACCCGAGGATACGAGGCTGTCTGGTGGGATAAAAGAAGGTATACCTCTGTTCTCATCAAAGCTATATGGCCTTCTTCCCTATCTAGTCATTTAACTAACATTTTTATCCAAAACGATGTACGTGGCCCATGCAGAGGTTTTCAAATCCACAACAAGCACCATCCAACCCACTGAGCCATTGGAACCATAATGCTATGCTCATTTGTGTTCTCCATCTTGTTTACTCCTCTCCCTTTTTGGTGCGTGTGTTGTCTGCAACTATGTTAGTCGGCTCAGCAGTGCTCAATTTAGTTCACTTCAATCACTGGCCRTACGCCAGCTATAGAGTGGAAAGAGGAAGACTTCTTTGCATATCCTCTTCATTCTGAATCCCTGTCGAGCACAGGGCAGCTACTCATGATTATCCAAACAGCTACCGAAACTGATATTCTCAAAATCAAAGCAATTGCGACATAAGTACAGTGCATTCATAGGGGAGAGTGGGGTAAGTTAAGTCATTTTTTATATTTAGCGTCACTACGTCAAGGCAAATATAGTTTTCTTTCTAACAAAGATATCTACATATATTTCAGGATATTGTGTATCCCTGGAAATAATCAGAATTCATGTAAACATTACAGTTTTGAAAACATAGCTTGGGGTAAGTGGGTGATGGGGACTGGTAGGTCAAAGTTGATTTCATGGAATGGGGGTGTGGTATATTTTACTGGAGGTTGGTGGCACCTTAATTGGGGAGAACGGGCTCGTGGTAATGACTGGAGCCGAATCAGTGGAATGGTATCGAACATTGTTTCCAGGTGTGTGATGCCATTCCATTTGCTCTGTTCCGGCCATTATTATGAGCCGTCCTCCCCTCCGCAGCCCCCTTTGATATATTCAATTTATTATAGTGTACAAAATATTAGGAACAACTGCTCTTTCCATGACATACTGTCCAGGTGAAAACTTTGATCCCTTACTGATGTCACCTGTTAAATACACTTTCAATCATTGTAGATGAAGGGGAGGATTTGTAGATGATTTTTAAGCCTTGAGACAATTGAGACCTGGATTGTGTATGAGTGCTATTCAGAGGGTGAATGGGCAAGACAAAAGTTTAAAATGCTCTTGAACAGGGTTTGGTCGAAGGTGCCAGGTGCACTGGTTTGAGTGTGTCAAGAACTGCAACGCTGTTGGGTTTTCACGCGCAACAGTTTCCCATGTGTATCAAGAATGGTATAGATCAGATATAGATCTCTCTGTTCAATATGACTTACCCTTCCATTTCTTGACCAGTTGTCTGGGACAGGGATGTTGTTCCATTTCTTGACCAGTTGTCTGGGACAGGGATGTTGTTCCATTTCTTGACCAGTTGTCTGGGACAGGGATGTTGTTCCATTTCTTGACCAGTTGTCTGGGACAGGGATGTTGTTTCAATGTGCCAATTTGTAGGAAAGTTCTCTGCATTAGAGGCTACTAAGCCCATGAAACTGGTCTGCAAAATTCCGGATATGTTTATCAAGCTCAGACTCCATGTCATCAGATAAGACCTTGTGCCTCTGCTGTTTTCTTTTTTGTCAATGTACCTCTTCAGTGTCATTCAGTCAACTTGTTTCATCCCTTGCTGCTGCTCCAATGGACTTCTTCCCTTCTCTCACGTCCTTGGCTGCTTCTTTCAAGAACCTTAAGGGGGGCTAGACCCCTGCTTGTTTTCTGTTTGTAAACACAGGAATGATGATCTTGAGTTCATAAGCATGACACATTGCAAAAATACTATGCATATTATGCATAGAACTGACTAAATGTAATCATCATTTGTAGGGGGTATGGTGGCCAATTGCTCAATTTATCCCAAGGCAAACATTTTGGCTATATTAGCCCACATAGCTACAAGGTTGCATGTTCATGCAATGTTAAGGACCTCATATTGTTGATTATAGAGACCCCAACTGATGTATAGAATAATCTTAGAAGTATCTACTTTGGTTTAGATACAAGCATCAAAATCATTAGAATTTGTGAAAATCTTTTCTTTGGACATAACTTGCTTATCACTTTTCCCATGTGGTTTCTTCCTTCACAGATGCCATGAAATTATGACCTCTTCATAAATATTTGGTCACATGATCAAGTTTGTGTATAGTTATCTAGAAACAAGGGGTGGCTTAACTTACCCCACAGACATCATCATGGATTTACAACATTACAGTAGCTACTGAAAATCCACTCATGGAAGTCTGTGATTGTGTAACCTTTATTTAACTAGGCAAGTCAGTTAAGAACAAATTCTTATTTACAATGACGGCCTACCCCGGCCAAACCCAGACGACGCTGGGCCAATTGTGCGCCGCCCTATGGGACTCCCAATCATGGCCGGATGTGATTCAGCCTGGATTTGAACCAGGGACTGTAGTGACGACTCTTGCACTGAGATGCAGTGCCTTAGACTGCTGCGCCACTCGGGAGCTCGTGATTGACTTGTGTATTGTGTTCCTGCAGGGATGTGGGCAGTATTGCGCTATCCAACGTAACGGGCTTCATCTTGAACGTCCCGTCCAATCTGCGCTGGGGTCCGCTGCGCCTGCCACTCAAACGCCAGCACTGGATAGGGGTGCGCGAGGTTGGGCGGAGTCTATTACAACCTCGACTCCAAACTACGTAGCCCACATACCATCGGAAACCCTGATGAGCTCAGGTACGTGTGTGTGTGTGTGTGTGTGTGTGTGTGTGTGTGTGTGTGTGTGTGTGTGTGTGTGTGTGTGTGTGGTGTGTTGTGTGTGTGTGTGTGTGTGTGTGTGTGTGTGTCCCAATTATCCTGTCCAGTCAGTAGATTGAGTCCATCATAATTTGCGTTGTTCATTTTACATACATTGTGGAGCAGCCAAGAGAGAACGTAATTTGTATTGTCTCCACTAGGTGTTGCCACATAGTAATACAAAATCAGTCTCATTCCCAAATAATAATCAATTCCACGGCCGCCATCCACAATGATGATTGATCCTTGTCTAACTTCTAATAAATAACAAGCTGACATCTTTATTTTCCTTCTGTTCTTTCGATTCCCTCCACACAACAGGAAGTTCCTGCGTTACCAGCTGAGAGGGAAAAATGGTGAGCTCCTATTGGTGGTCTCTGAGGAGGTGGAGGTCCACCAAACATGGAGGTCAGATGGCTGTTGATTGAATGTGCCCGGCAACCTTTTCTCTACCGGATTAGACTTTCCCAGTTGTTGCTCAGGATAACATGGTCCAATCAGGGGACAGATTGTTCAGCCAATCACACAGATGCACACCGACCAGACATACTTTTTTTTCTCACACACCCATTGCTGGACTCTGGCTGATGAGACCTGAAGCGATGAAGGAAACAGATGAATACAGGGAGGTCATGAAGAAATCACACTACACAACACTCAGATTTATAAACATTATGTTTGGTGTTTGGGATTCTAATGTGTTTTTATATATATTGATGACTATTTTTCCATGTTACTTTTGATTTTTTTTGTACGTTTCCAAGTGTGAGAGGCATGTGACTGTGTGTAATACTACCCATCTGTCACTCTTTCTCTTGCTAGCTTGCTCTCTCTGTGTCCTCGCTCTCTCTCTGTCCTCGCTCTCTCTCTGTCCCCTCTCTCTCTCTCTCTCTGTCCCTCTCTCTCTCCTATCTGTCGTTCTCTGCTCTACTGTGACAGTGTACATCTCTTCTTTACCTGTCTGTCTTCCTCTGATCATGTCACTGCACACAATTCAATTTTTTTCACTTGGACAACACTAAATCCTGGCCAATTTTTTTTTACTGTTTGTACAAACACAGAGCTAATGATGACAGCAACCAATGGAATGCCAAGCACTTCATAGTGTGTCTATTGTGTACATAGACTGTAATATAGTTCGTGAGAAGCACGTTTTCTCAATAGCACAAGAGGACCTTTGTATGTAGCTGTTTTATCCTCTCAGTTGCTTCTGAGACCATCCCTGTCTGTTAGTAGGAAACTGCTAGTTCATGTCTTCAAATTAGAAACCCTCTTGGCTGAAGCCATGTTAGGCCCAGGTATTGACACATGGCTATATAAATAAAGGTTAAATTAAAATGTATAAATTAWTTGACAAATGGCTATATATTGTATCATGGTAGAGCCAGGATTTGTTCTTGACCATGCGGCCTGACCAGGAAAAGCCACACACTTGATTATAGGCTAATCAGGGCCCAGAGTTTTTTTCTGGTTAGATCATGTGGTTAAGATTAAGAAAAACTCCTGACCCTTAACATGTGTAACTGACCATGGATAAATGGTTGTCTGCAAAAATCCACCAGCCAAATATACAGAATTGTGGAATTGGTACAAATGCTAATTAAGGTTTCCAGTTATTCGCTGGAAATGCACTGCTGTCAGATGTTGATCTGTCTGAAGATGCCTTGGCTGTAATGTCCACAATGCTGAGTGCGTTGAGGGAAGTTGGTACGTTTGAAAAGTAAAGTGGATTCAGAGGGAAAAGGTTGACAGTTGAGGGAGTAATGGAAAGAGAAAGTATGTCGATAGATGTGTAGAAGAAAAAGGGAAAGTTCGAGAGTCCAAGACCTGTTAGTTTAGAAATTGAATTTTTTTGACAGCTGTTTGAGAGATTTGGTTGATAGATCTTTATCATCATCACAACAACATATTGTGAATTATTCAAGACTTGATAAGGCCTTAACTTGTTTACAGAGGACGCAGACATTGTCTACCAAAAGAGGGGTTGTTAAATTTTGCACCTGGTGGGCTCAATCCTAAAAGCTTTCCTATTCATCTGAGCATCACATGATTCATTCAACTGATCATTTAATCATTTGCAACAGTCACTAATCATGAGRCAAAACAATGAGGTTGCTGGTCTGAGGATGCCCCTAGGGGACTTCAGGTTGGGCAACCAAACTCACCGGTAGAAAATCCCTTTCAAACCAGTAAGTAGTGACATAGTGGATTTAGCGTTTTTCCATGACTATCCCACCCACCTCCCTTCTGTTAAAGGGTCCTGGTTGTGTTACTCTTATCTGTTTTTTCACAAAAATAAAATGCTTGTAATGGTACCCCTGAGGATGTGGCTTAATTTCTTGAGTGCAATTGTTGAATGGAAAATGGAGCGCATTTATAATATAACCTACGTTGCCTGCTTTGTTTTCCTGCTACTGCTTGTTAGTGTCATTTGCGTGCGCGGACCCATGTTACGGGCGTTTCGCTCGAGTTGAGCGTTGTTTTGGCACTGTGAAACGAAGAGCGCGCGTTTGGAAGTACGGGGACGCGCCAAACAGTGCAGATGTGTCGCAGATTTGAGAAGTCACTGTACGTACGGAGAGATCGAGTGCAATGGAGAAATTAATCTGGAACTAAAGCGAAAACAAAGCTCACTTTCTAGAGGGAGGGTTGGGGGAGGAGAATACCATTTTTAAACACGACTTATAGATATTTGTCATAGCCTATACAGTTACTTTGTAGCGGAGAGCTGAACTAACAGCGGTTATTCTCATCTCTACTAGATCAGTTTATTTCAAAGAGTGAGCAGAACGTTCTTTATTGGACCAATGGAGCTGTCAGCGATTGGTGAACAAGTGTTTGCTGTGGAATCAATAATCAAGAAAAGAGTTAGAAAGGTAAAGCGTTCATATTGGAAATAAAACGCATGTACCATAATTAGATAATGACAATTTTACGCACTTAGGAGAATATCCATTATAGGGTACCCTACATTTAGTAGGGAACACAGATGGCTACATTGAAAAGCACTTGTACCAGTAGTCTATTTATATCCACTATCCATTGACATAAACGTTTAAGGGGGCGTGAAAGTGGGGAGTATCTCTTTAACTTTAACATAACGTGGAGCGTGTTGCAGTCGCTTTACACTCCGAGTGCCAGTGGTCTATCCTAACGGAAGCATCATATCGGGAACCTAAACATTGCATTCAGTCTTGTGCATTGGCAGAAGAATAGCCCACGGGTTATGCAATTATTGCGCATTTGTGAAGAGCTACGCAGTTTCGCTTGAGGAAATGGCAGATACAGGTTTGTGGGTTATTAGGGCGCAAAACGCGGCCGCCTCGTTTGACAAGCATCATGTATGATACGAAGTCCTTGTAAGTGTTGGTCTTGCATTGCTTTAAAAGTGAATTCGATTCCGTAAGTGCATGAGTCATTGTCCGTGCAGGCGCGCATCAACCGTTAAAATAGCCAGTAACATAGGGAAAAACATTGCATTCTGTCAAATATTGTTGTGCATGTCTTTAATCACTGTCCAGTTCACATATTCATTTTATAATGTTCTGAGTGTGTGCGTATGTAGGGGGGAGTCTCGTTGACGTTCCCAATTCTCTCAAGTCACCAGTGCGCTCGTGAGATGACGTCATTCTATTTAGCAACTGTCAAAGTCGAGAAGCTATATAGGGTAACGTCATCTGGAATCTGACTTCCCGGTAATGACATGATTACATCGTATAGATGAGAAGACATGCATTTCCTTGATTTTCAAAAGTTATTGTAGGCTATTTATCTGTGCTTGGAGTAGACTGAGCATAGCAACATTACCATCAACATCCTCCCACACACACTCTCCTCTTTCTCCCTGATTGATGTTTGTCTCCAACGTTCTGTGTCACAGGGGAACGTGGAATATTTATTGAAGTGGAAGGGATGGCCCCCCAAGTGAGTATCATCTCTATGATGTCATCCTCATATCCAGTAATCCAGGACCATAAGTCATACAGAGTATTATTGGATGGATGATTAACCACGGCGATGTCTTTGTACAGATACAGTACATGGGAACCAGAGGAGCACATCTTGGACCAGCGTCTGGTGCAGGCCTATGAGGAAAAGTAAGTCCATGAAACACTGTAGAGGCCTTACCTAGCTAACGAATATCATAGCACTGTAGTAGTAGTATTATTAATACACCGTACTGTAGTAGTAGTAAACTATGCCTGTTTGTACTGACTGACCTTACCATTCCACCAGAGACCAAAAGGACAGAGCTCTAGGGTACTGGAAGAGAGGACCCAAAGCTAAAAGGCTTCTACTACAGGTGGGATGGGTTAATGTTAAATGTATCTTCTCCTGTGTCTGTTTAGACAGTGTAATACTAGTTGGCATACTAACTAAAGGGGTAAGGATGTTGGAGAAACACTGCTACTCTATAAGACATCTTTATTATTCCCCTCTCTGTAGAACACTATTTACACCATGGATCTCCGTAGTGCCCACAAGGCCCCAGAGAAGCCTCCAGCTCGCCTACGTCTCTCCCTGACTCGCTCACTGGACTCTGAAGCAGAGGATCCGACCTACGTGGCCTGTAGACGGAGCCTGCACCCCCACCTGGACCACCACAAAAACAAACCCAGGAGGTCACAGTTCGTGCGCCTGGCATCTCCCCCTGGTCCCCCTACCCCCACACAGGACCCCACACATGAGGACTGGGGAAGGAGGGAAGAGGAAGATGAGGAAGAGGACATGGAGGAGGAGGAAGCTCGACAGGATGAGTCAGAGCGAGAGACAGAGAGGTCCAGCGGCATTCTGAATGGTAAGTGTGTTAGTCGGTCACAGGAAGTTTCTATTCTGCCTAATCACCAAATTGACCTAATTCTAGACTATGACACTGCTATGTGTGTGTGTTGTGTGTTGTGTGTTGTGTGTGTGTGTGTGTGTGTGTGTGTGTGTGTGTGTGTGTCAACCTGTTAGTAGGTATAGTACAGGAGGCCCGCTGGGCAGACAACCAGGAACATAAGCTCCCCGATCCCATCCAAACTGGCCACTGGCACAGCAAACAGACACAAGTAATGGCAAGGGAGAGGGTTGACAATGGGGTTTAATGTATGGCGCAGAACAGTACATGTCAATCTTCCTGGTAGAACACAGATGGCCTATGCATAGCCTACAGGCAATGTACACATCATGCAAGCAATGCACAGTGCTCTTATCAATCTTTGTCAGTGAGTTCATGATATCAGGAACGAAAGACAAATGAGATACACAATCTAGGTCACCATAGAAACGTAACTTAATAATAAGTTTGTTCTTGAATTGCGGTGGCATTTGCATCTCCCGGCTTTGCAACCATGGAAAACACTTTAAAATTACAAATAGTTGCAAATATATACATGTTTTTTTGGTTTATAATGAACTAAAACATAACAGATTATGTTTATATTGCAAAACCTTACCTTAATGCATTGTATAAAGTACCAAGAGCAAGCAAATTGGTTTGTGCCTGTAGTGATGAGTAGAGTTGTAGTGATAACTTTTGGGCGGTAAAAACACCTATTTGCACAAATATTAATATAATAACCATATTGAAGTCAATTTGGAGTCACGCGATGATATGGTGTGTGGCGCTCTCACTACGACTCGGGAAAGCAAGCAGTTGATTAGGCTACAGATGAAATAAATGATAATGAACTTCACAGGGTGGTGAAAGTGCACAGTGATGATRAGCTTGATGCTCCTTTCTAATAAATATYRAGGKTCTTATTCTGGTGACATGATGATCGATGCTTGACTGCCGTTTGACAAATACAAATATTCTCACTGTTGTCCATAATAATCTCATCATGTAGACTAGTCAACCTGCACAGCCTATCTGCACTGTAGCCTACCTGCACTGTAGCCTACCTGCACTGTAGCCTACCTGCACTGTAGTTTACCTGCACTGTAGCCTACCTGCACTGTAGCCTACCTGCACTGTAGCCTACCTGCACTGTAGCCTACCTGCACTGTAGCCTATCTGTACTGTAGCCTATCTGTACTGTATCTGTGAGGTGTTGGCTAGAGCACATGTGTCAAGACCAGAGTAGGCACATTTGCTATTTAACACAACAGTTTTTCATAAAACTATGGGTAGAGTTGAAAATGCGATGTAAACACATTGAACTTTAGTTTTTTATTCGGTACATGAAAACTTAAGCAAAAAGTACATTTTGTATGCACTACGTCATCGCGCACAGAGTTTTATCCTCAACAAGTCCATTTGTGGAAACATACCACTGGTGGGAAAATGTTAATATTTTCTTTACACCGATTCTAGAATATTCTCATGCAATTCTGTCACCAATTGAATGGATACCTAGCTACTGTGAGCAAAATCATTCAAAATATAACTTTAGTAAATTATGTTTAAATGGTTAATGACCTTAGATGTGTCCATCTGTGGTCTCCATTCCAAAAATTCTCATTTAACTAAAATGTGTCATTGGTGTTACCATCATTGATGTTACAACTCCTACTGGAGGCACAGTGTTATTTAAACTTTATCATAATGATAAAAACTGTTAAAAGTCATGAAGCTGACATATCAGTTGATTTAGAATGGGAAGATGTACACATACATTCAATACACGTGATAGACTTGATGAAATCCCAGCAAACTTACCCTCTCCTGTTCTCTCTCCCTCTTTCCTCCGCTCTCACCCCCCCCCCCCCTTAGTGCAGAATAGGGCAGGGGACTGGAGTTCCGTGATTGGCTCAGAGGAAGTGACCGTGTCAGAGAGGTCGGACGTTTGGAACCCAGTGATTGGCCCAGGGGAGGTGACCGTGACTGACGTCACCATAAACTCTCTCACAGTGACTTTCAGAGAGGCCCTGGCAGCCAAAGGCTTCTTCCTGTCTCTTATACACATCTAGATGTGTATAAGAGACAGGCTTTGTAGTATACCTCTCTGTTCTCAACTTCTCTCACTTTCCCAATCTCCTGTTCTCTCTCCCTCTTTCCTCCGCTCTCACCCCCCCCCCCCCCTTAGTGCAGAATAGGGCAGGGGACTGGAGTTCCGTGATTGGCTCAGAGGAAGTGACCGTGTCAGAGAGGTCGGACGTTTGGAACCCAGTGATTGGCCCAGGGGAGGTGACCGTGACTGACGTCACCATAAACTCTCTCACAGTGACTTTCAGAGAGGCCCTGGCAGCCAAAGGCTTCTTCAGAGGCTGGGGCTTAGAGTTCTAGAGAGTTCTAGAGGTTCTTGAGTTTTATCTCCACACTGTCGGGAATGCGTGAACTCTTTTTCTCCTCATACGTTTACCCTTCTTCCCTTTCTGGCCTTGTGAGTGACCTCTGTCCACACTAACTTCCTCTTCCGTTCAATAGGCAGACTGTAGTGTACAGTATACACCGACTACATTGAGATGGGCATAGACTCCTACATCGAGCCGGCTATACACAGTATACTGTATATCATAGCCTTCTATACAAAAAAGAGTTTTGTGCACTGTATCTGGACTGTTATTATTAGATGTGGCTTAGTCTTGTAATGATTTAGAAATCGTCTACAAAATGACTTAATCAGCCTGCATACTTTTCTCCTCTCCTCTCTATGGGTACATAGTGATAATCAAGACATGTTGGATCCCACGAACACCCTGCGCAACACATGCAGTGTAAACTGCCCTTAAAAGTGGAACCAAAACCTTTTTGATTTTTTTAAACAAAAAACTGACTTGGGAACAGTCTCTTCTGAATTGCACTGTATTTACATCATGATGTTGTCATCTTTGTGGAATCTCCCATTGGTCAGTGGCTGTTTATCCCACTCCAAGCCGAGGCTGATGGTGTCTTGTGAGTATGACTCGGTAAAATGATCTCCCTCTGCGATCACAATGCAGCAAGGGATTATGGGACTGCCTGAAGTTACTCTTTCTGGAGATATTTTGGGGCTTGTAAACGTGCGTCTGCACGCGCACACACAACAATGCAACACTGACTGCCCCCTCTTTTTGGATGTCTATTCAGCTTATCCTTTGAGCTTGAAGTAAGAGGAATGCTTCTTCCACCTTAACTCCAGGGTTAGGAGAAACAGACTGAAGGGTATTGTGTCTTTTTAGTCCTTATTTTTCTATATATCGATCTGACTGAATGTAATTCAATGTATTTATTATTTGAAGGAGAAAACTTGTGTATTAGTAAATACTGAACAGATTTTTTTGGTAACACTTTACTTGACACACAGCGTCGTAACACATTGACATGTTCATAACCATGTCATAACACTGTCGTGACATACATTGCATTATTTTATGGCTGGTTATGACACCTACAATACCGGTCAAAAGTTTTAGAACACCTACTCATTCAAGGGTTTTTCTTTATTTAAAAAAATGTTCTACATTGTAGGATAATAGTGAAGACATCAAAACTATGAAATAACACATGGAATCATGTAGTAACCAAAAAAAGTGTTAAACAAATCAAAATATATTTTATATTTGAGATTCTTCAAATAGCCACCCTTTTGCCTTGACAGCTTTGTACACTCTTGGCATTCTCTCAACCAGCTTCACATGGAATTCTTTTCCAACAGTCTTGAAGGAGTTCCCACATATGCTGAACACTTGTTGGCTGCTTTTCCTTCACTCTACGGTCTGACTCATCCCAAACCATCTCAATTTGTTTGAGGTCGGATGATTGTGGAGGGCAGGTCATCTGATGCAGCACTCAATCACTCTCCTACTTGGTAAAATAGCCCTTACACAGCCTGGAGGTGTGTTGGGTCATTGTCCTGTTGAAAAACAAATTATAGTCCCACTAAGCCCAAACCAGATGGGATGGTGAATCGCTGCAGAATGCTGTGGTAGCCATGCTGGTTAAGTGTGCCTTGAATTCTAAATAAATCACTGACAGTGTCACCAGCAAAGCACTTCCTCCTCCATGCTTTACGGTGGGAAATACACATGCAGAGATCATCCATTCACCCACACCGCGTCTCACAAAGACACAGTGGTTGGGACCAAATATCGCCAATTTGGACTCCAGACCAAAGGACAAATTTCTATCACTCTAATGTCCATTGCTCGTGTTTCTTGGCCCAAGCAAGTCTCTTCTTCTTATTGGTGTCCTTTAGTAGTGGTTTCTTTGTAGCAATTCAACCATGAAGGCCTGATTCACGCAGTCTCCTCTGAACAGTTGATGTTGAGCTGTGTCCGTTACTTGAACTCTGTAAAGCATTTATTTGGGCTGCAATTTCTGAGGCTGGTAACTCAAATGAACTTATCCTCTCCAGAAGAGGTAACTCTGGGTCTTCGATTCCTGGGGCGGTCCTCATGAGAGCCAGTTTCATCATAGCGCTTGGTTTTTGCGACTGCACTTGAAAATGTAAAAGTTCTTGAAATGTTCCATATTGACTTGACCTTCATGTCTTAAAGTAATGATTAACTGTCATTTCTCTTTGCTTATTTGAGCTGTTCTTGCCATAATATGGACTTGGTTTTTTACCAAATAGGATTAGCTCAAACTCATGAAGAAATTCCACTTTTAACAAGGCACACCTGTTAATTGAAATGCATTCCACTGGACTACCTCATGAAGCTGGTTGAGAGAATGCCAAGCTTGTGYCAAGCTGTCATCAAGGCAAAGGGTGGCTATTTGAAGAATCTCAAATATAACATATTTTGATTTGTTCAACACTTTTTTGGTTACTACATGATTCTATGTGTTATTTCATAGTTTTGATGTCTTCACTTTTATTTTACAATGTAGAAAATAGTAAAAAAAAATTAAGAAAAACCCTTGAATTAGGTGTTATAAAACCTTTGACCGGTAGTGTACATAAGTGTCAAAACCCACAAAACCTACCACACAAGGCAAAACATTCCATTACACCATGGCCTGCCTGTCAACAGTGTATATTTACCATATTCAATGCTCATTGTAATTGCGCACACATTGATGTCAGACATGCACCTACCCCAATGTGCTGTTGCTGATGACTAGGATAAATGCAGGAGCAGGACAAGCAGGACTCTTTTAGACTGATGACTGATATAACGGCATGTACGTGATGGGCTTATATAATTAGGATTGTCATAATGCTTCTTGACGGTGTCAAAGTGTATTTTCTTAGTAAAATGACACAGGATGGTCATAATGCTTCATGACATTGTCAGTATTTTCTACAAGTTATTTAAAATATGAAAAAATGAATTACAACAAAGGATACACTTTCAAGAGAAAGGAAACTTGTTGGCAGGGGAAAAAATTATTACAGTAAAATGTTGGTTTTGACTTATGTGGGTGTCATAACCAGCCATAAAATAACGCAATATGTCACAACAGGTGTAAATATGGGTCATTAGTGTTACATGGTTCTGACTGTGTCCATGTAATAACAAGTTATGACACTGGGTGTCAAGTGTTACCTATTTTTCTTAGGATTAAACTATGCGCTAATGCTGTAGCCATGACAGGACTCGTTTGATATTGCCAAATGTGGTTAGTTGCTTAAATATTCACTGCTGAGCAAAGACATTTTGCACTTTATTATGGCTTGTCTAATCAGAAAATGTAATCTACAAAAACCATTGTCTATAAATTGTCAATGTCTGAGAATATTTATATTGTACTAAAAATAAATGGATGTTAATCTTTAATTGTTCATTTGTGACTAATTTCTTAATTTATCGGCGGTCATGTGGGCGAGATAATGAAGTAAATGTGTTGTCCGTGCAACCAATGTATGATTGGCTGAATCATGTTACTGTAGCTTGTGTAAATAGACATTACAGGTATTTTTCCAATGGTACAAACATACTTTATTGTACAATTAAATTATTTGCACAAAAAAAAATACAATTCAGACCACCAAAATAACTTAAAATTGAAACTAAAGAAAAATGGAGCAAAGGTTCTTTTTTGCTTCCTTTTAGCACAAGCACCAAAATATGTAAAGAGAAAAGTGGTCAAAGATTCCATTTGAACACTAAACAAATATTAAATAGTCTTATTTCCAGTCTCTTTAGGAAGAGAAACAAACAAAACAAAAGTTCAGTTGCCATGGTTTCTACAGTGATTCAGTATGTATACATTTATATGCATGTACATCTCTTCAAAATGGCATGATATACTCAAACCCGCAGTATCAATGACCGCAGTGTCATTTTGCATCACATCTTTAATACAAAAAAAGTTTAATCTAATTCCTGTAGCTTCAAGTTTTATATATATATATATATATATATAAAAGAAATTAAATAATATATCTATATATAAAAGACTGTCTTTTTATATAAAATAAGTCTCAAGATATTGCCACTTTTTTCCCTCCCCCCCAAATCCCAACCTATAGAGAAAAATGAACTTGTGAAATCTTTAATGACCAATTCATTTTCTGACCACACTAATAAGCCTTCTCCCCGGTATTGTGTTACGCATGTGAATGCGTTGGTGCTCACAGCAAACAAGATGTGATTTGTTAGAATAACCCCAGTTTGTCAAAAATACAAAGGCGCATTGGTGCTCATATGACCTACACCCCATACTGTACCTTACAGAAACCTCAATACTTTCAATTTGGGAGGAGCCCGAGTTGCTAGGAAACCAAATCAAAAGGAGAAAATCTATAATTGAAAGAGTCTCTCTCCTCATCCTATGTTAAAGTCTGTACACTAAGTTTATGCTGTTCATTTTATTACAAAAACAGCATTTCATTAAAGTCCAGTTCTTTGTACAGTAATATTAGATTACACCCAATGGTGCAGGCCAAAAGACGACAAGGGGGATATGACTAGGAAGAGAGGCGGGAAAGGGCGGCATTGTTGACAAGAAAACAAAAATATTTTTTTTAATGAAAGAGGCGAGTTTATAGCTAGCAAACCCCGCTACACATTCCCCACTGCCATATCCCCCGTTCCTGTGTTTCATTTCATGAGGGTATGTATGTATGTATGTATGTATGTATGTACACACGCACACAGCCATCAATCTATCAGAATCAGCTGGCAACAGGCAACATCCTCAGTAAGTCCATCCATCATTCTGTAGTAAGTGTGGGGGTAAAAGGGGAGTGCACATTCGTGAAAAAAAAAAAAAAAAAAGTTGGGAGACACGGGGGAAGAGGTGCTCGCGTAGAAGATCTGGGCGTCAAAACTGGAAGCTTCCGACCTGAGACAGTCCAAGAGGGAGATCAGCCAGTGTTCAACACCCTCCCCACAACACTGTTTAACTTGGATCTCTAACCCCATTACAAAACCAGAAAAAAGTCAAAATAAAAAAAACTCACCTTTCTCAATCCTCTCGGTTTTTGGACAGTCATTTTCAAAAATATATTCTGTGAAATGTAGCAGTCATAAGGTACATTTACAGAAAAAAAAGTCGCCCCCCCCCCCCAAAAAAAGGCAGGAAGATATGTTGTGATGTTTGTTTGTAGATACAGCGAAAATATTGATCATTATAATATATATTTTTAAAAAATACTTCTGCAAAACAGATACAATCATGACTGGTTTTATGAAGGAAAACAGAACGATAAAAAGGTCCATTGTATTAACTCACTGTAATTTTTCCACCACATTGAAAATCTTAAAAATACTTGTAAAAAATAAAAAGCAAAAAAATTCAGTCCCCAAAAATATTACTTGTGTCATATACTAAGGAAGAACTCTCACGTCCAGAAACCCCTTACACCTTATGTACACAATTGGCAAAAATGTTATATATATATATATATATATATATAACATAAACAGCAATAACTTACCATTCGTTTAATTTATTCATTTATTGACTTGTAGGTTTAAAATGTTGCATCTCCCATAGGAAGTTAAGTTCTTTTCATTTATACATCAGAAAAATATTAAATAAAAATAACTTTTAAAACTGCCATCCCCCTTCCATTCAATCCCAGCAAGACCCATGAAGGCAGTTCTTCAGACCACTGAGACAGACCTAGTAGTAGGTTACATAATGTCTAAACTGTTGTGGTTAATGTTCGTCCCCAGGTCCTGGTTGTTATTACCCAACATGTCCGACTGCCCTGGGCCATGCAAGCCCCCCATCCCACTTATCTGGGACATCATAGCACTTGGGTCCGAACCAAACGTACCCGGGTCCCCAGAGTTAGTCTGTTGTTGTTGCTGTGACAATTGTTGTTGTGGGTTTTGGGAGGCCACCATGCCAGGGTGGTGCTGGGAGAGGTGACCCGGGTGCGGAGAGCCTGTCTGGGTCTGGGGGGAGATGCGGTGAGGGGAGGGCTGGGGCTGCATGCGTGGCGAGGGGCTGGAGTGGGGCGGCTGGGACTGTGGCCGAGGGGAAGGCTGAGGAGAACGCACCTGGTTGCTGAGAGATTGACCGCCCAGAGCCTGGCCCTGGAGGTGGGGGTGTGGGGACTGGGCCATCTGCTGCTGGGGGCTCATAGGACTGCCGTGCTGGGCAGGCGAGCCCCCTCCTAGGTGCTGCTGCTGGAGGAGTCTCTGGTGGAGGGCCTGCTGGAGAATGGCATGGGAGGACTGGGGCTGGGGGGGACCACCTTGGCCTTGTTGGGGACCCTGCTGCCCCTGTTGGAGCTGCCCAGGCCCCCCACCATCCTGTTGCTGCATCTGCTGCATCTGCATCTGGTGCTGCAGCCTCTGTTGCAGGGCTGTGGCTACCTGCTGGGACATGGTTCCAGGGTAGCCCTGCCCTTGCTGGCCCTGCCCGGGACCCGACTGGGGCCCCTGGCCCCCCCCCTGCTGCGGCCCTCCTCCCCCAGACTGGGTCTGGCCAGGTTGACCAGGCTGGCCCTGCTGCATGAAGCCCTGCTGGCCCTGACCCTGCTGCTGTTGGGGGGGCTGCTGGAACTGACCATTGTTACTCAACTGTTGTTGTTGTTGCTGCTGCTGCTGCTGCTGCTGCTGTTGTTGCTGCAGGTGCCTTCGCATCAGAATCTCTCTGAACTGGGGAGTCATGTTGGACATTGGGGTGCCTTGGCCTGGCATACCGCCTTGTTGTTGCTGCGGTTGTTGCGCTGCCATTTGCTGCTGTTGCTGCAAACTCCCAGGCAAGAGAGGGCGCTGCAGCTGTTGTTGCTGTTGTTGCTGCTGCTGCTGTTGTTGTTGTTGCTGTTGTTGTTGCTGTTGCTGCTGCTGTTGTTGCTGCTGTTGTTGCTGTTGCTGCTGTTGTTGCTGTTGCAGTTGCTGCTGCTGTTGTTGTTGTTGTTGCAGTTGCTGCTGCTGCAACTGCTGTAGCTGAGCCATAGTGGGTATATTTCCTCCTCCCTGGCCCATGTTCATACCTGCCTGGGCCGCTCCAGGGTTTACGTTGACCTGCTGACCATCCATAACAACCTGGTTACCACCAGGCCCAACTCCTACCCCACCAGGGGCCCCCTGGAACCGCACACCTCCAGGCCCCCCTCCTGGGCCTCCTCCCGGTGCCCCAGGCACCCCTGGACCTCCCTGGTATCGGGCAGCTCGCTGCTTGATGAAGGCAGCCATGAGGAGGGGGTTGGAGCGGAGGATGTTGAGGACCTGTTGCTGCTGGCCGGGGGAGCTGGGAGAGCGGAGGGTACGCAGGAGGTCCTGTAGAGCTGCCTGAGGGAGGTTCCCTGTCCCCACCATTGCCGCCGCCGCCCCAGCCACGCCGCCTTGAACTCCCATCAACCCCATTAACCCCCCTTGCCCTGCCTGCTGTTGTTGCTGGGGCTGACCTTGCTGTTGCTGCTGCTGTTGTTGTTGCTGGGCAAGCTGCCGCTGCTGCTGTTGCTGGGCAAGCTGCTGTTGTTGCTGCAGTGTCAGGTGACCCATCTGTCCCATCATGCCTTGCCTCTGCTGGGGTGCCATCCCACCCGGGCCGCCCCACTGCTGTTGGTTAGGATTCTGGAGTGGGGCCTGCTGCTGGAGCTGAACCTGNCAAGCTGTCATCAAGGCAAAGGGTGGCTATTTGAAGAATCTCAAATATAACATATTTTGATTTGTTCAACACTTTTTTGGTTACTACATGATTCTATGTGTTATTTCATAGTTTTGATGTCTTCACTTTTATTTTACAATGTAGAAAATAGTAAAAAAAAATTAAGAAAAACCCTTGAATTAGGTGTTATAAAACCTTTGACCGGTAGTGTACATAAGTGTCAAAACCCACAAAACCTACCACACAAGGCAAAACATTCCATTACACCATGGCCTGCCTGTCAACAGTGTATATTTACCATATTCAATGCTCATTGTAATTGCGCACACATTGATGTCAGACATGCACCTACCCCAATGTGCTGTTGCTGATGACTAGGATAAATGCAGGAGCAGGACAAGCAGGACTCTTTTAGACTGATGACTGATATAACGGCATGTACGTGATGGGCTTATATAATTAGGATTGTCATAATGCTTCTTGACGGTGTCAAAGTGTATTTTCTTAGTAAAATGACACAGGATGGTCATAATGCTTCATGACATTGTCAGTATTTTCTACAAGTTATTTAAAATATGAAAAAATGAATTACAACAAAGGATACACTTTCAAGAGAAAGGAAACTTGTTGGCAGGGGAAAAAATTATTACAGTAAAATGTTGGTTTTGACTTATGTGGGTGTCATAACCAGCCATAAAATAACGCAATATGTCACAACAGGTGTAAATATGGGTCATTAGTGTTACATGGTTCTGACTGTGTCCATGTAATAACAAGTTATGACACTGGGTGTCAAGTGTTACCTATTTTTCTTAGGATTAAACTATGCGCTAATGCTGTAGCCATGACAGGACTCGTTTGATATTGCCAAATGTGGTTAGTTGCTTAAATATTCACTGCTGAGCAAAGACATTTTGCACTTTATTATGGCTTGTCTAATCAGAAAATGTAATCTACAAAAACCATTGTCTATAAATTGTCAATGTCTGAGAATATTTATATTGTACTAAAAATAAATGGATGTTAATCTTTAATTGTTCATTTGTGACTAATTTCTTAATTTATCGGCGGTCATGTGGGCGAGATAATGAAGTAAATGTGTTGTCCGTGCAACCAATGTATGATTGGCTGAATCATGTTACTGTAGCTTGTGTAAATAGACATTACAGGTATTTTTCCAATGGTACAAACATACTTTATTGTACAATTAAATTATTTGCACAAAAAAAAATACAATTCAGACCACCAAAATAACTTAAAATTGAAACTAAAGAAAAATGGAGCAAAGGTTCTTTTTTGCTTCCTTTTAGCACAAGCACCAAAATATGTAAAGAGAAAAGTGGTCAAAGATTCCATTTGAACACTAAACAAATATTAAATAGTCTTATTTCCAGTCTCTTTAGGAAGAGAAACAAACAAAACAAAAGTTCAGTTGCCATGGTTTCTACAGTGATTCAGTATGTATACATTTATATGCATGTACATCTCTTCAAAATGGCATGATATACTCAAACCCGCAGTATCAATGACCGCAGTGTCATTTTGCATCACATCTTTAATACAAAAAAAGTTTAATCTAATTCCTGTAGCTTCAAGTTTTATATATATATATATATATATATAAAAGAAATTAAATAATATATCTATATATAAAAGACTGTCTTTTTATATAAAATAAGTCTCAAGATATTGCCACTTTTTTCCCTCCCCCCCAAATCCCAACCTATAGAGAAAAATGAACTTGTGAAATCTTTAATGACCAATTCATTTTCTGACCACACTAATAAGCCTTCTCCCCGGTATTGTGTTACGCATGTGAATGCGTTGGTGCTCACAGCAAACAAGATGTGATTTGTTAGAATAACCCCAGTTTGTCAAAAATACAAAGGCGCATTGGTGCTCATATGACCTACACCCCATACTGTACCTTACAGAAACCTCAATACTTTCAATTTGGGAGGAGCCCGAGTTGCTAGGAAACCAAATCAAAAGGAGAAAATCTATAATTGAAAGAGTCTCTCTCCTCATCCTATGTTAAAGTCTGTACACTAAGTTTATGCTGTTCATTTTATTACAAAAACAGCATTTCATTAAAGTCCAGTTCTTTGTACAGTAATATTAGATTACACCCAATGGTGCAGGCCAAAAGACGACAAGGGGGATATGACTAGGAAGAGAGGCGGGAAAGGGCGGCATTGTTGACAAGAAAACAAAAATATTTTTTTTAATGAAAGAGGCGAGTTTATAGCTAGCAAACCCCGCTACACATTCCCCACTGCCATATCCCCCGTTCCTGTGTTTCATTTCATGAGGGTATGTATGTATGTATGTATGTATGTATGTACACACGCACACAGCCATCAATCTATCAGAATCAGCTGGCAACAGGCAACATCCTCAGTAAGTCCATCCATCATTCTGTAGTAAGTGTGGGGGTAAAAGGGGAGTGCACATTCGTGAAAAAAAAAAAAAAAAAAGTTGGGAGACACGGGGGAAGAGGTGCTCGCGTAGAAGATCTGGGCGTCAAAACTGGAAGCTTCCGACCTGAGACAGTCCAAGAGGGAGATCAGCCAGTGTTCAACACCCTCCCCACAACACTGTTTAACTTGGATCTCTAACCCCATTACAAAACCAGAAAAAAGTCAAAATAAAAAAAACTCACCTTTCTCAATCCTCTCGGTTTTTGGACAGTCATTTTCAAAAATATATTCTGTGAAATGTAGCAGTCATAAGGTACATTTACAGAAAAAAAAGTCGCCCCCCCCCCCCAAAAAAAGGCAGGAAGATATGTTGTGATGTTTGTTTGTAGATACAGCGAAAATATTGATCATTATAATATATATTTTTAAAAAATACTTCTGCAAAACAGATACAATCATGACTGGTTTTATGAAGGAAAACAGAACGATAAAAAGGTCCATTGTATTAACTCACTGTAATTTTTCCACCACATTGAAAATCTTAAAAATACTTGTAAAAAATAAAAAGCAAAAAAATTCAGTCCCCAAAAATATTACTTGTGTCATATACTAAGGAAGAACTCTCACGTCCAGAAACCCCTTACACCTTATGTACACAATTGGCAAAAATGTTATATATATATATATATATATATATAACATAAACAGCAATAACTTACCATTCGTTTAATTTATTCATTTATTGACTTGTAGGTTTAAAATGTTGCATCTCCCATAGGAAGTTAAGTTCTTTTCATTTATACATCAGAAAAATATTAAATAAAAATAACTTTTAAAACTGCCATCCCCCTTCCATTCAATCCCAGCAAGACCCATGAAGGCAGTTCTTCAGACCACTGAGACAGACCTAGTAGTAGGTTACATAATGTCTAAACTGTTGTGGTTAATGTTCGTCCCCAGGTCCTGGTTGTTATTACCCAACATGTCCGACTGCCCTGGGCCATGCAAGCCCCCCATCCCACTTATCTGGGACATCATAGCACTTGGGTCCGAACCAAACGTACCCGGGTCCCCAGAGTTAGTCTGTTGTTGTTGCTGTGACAATTGTTGTTGTGGGTTTTGGGAGGCCACCATGCCAGGGTGGTGCTGGGAGAGGTGACCCGGGTGCGGAGAGCCTGTCTGGGTCTGGGGGGAGATGCGGTGAGGGGAGGGCTGGGGCTGCATGCGTGGCGAGGGGCTGGAGTGGGGCGGCTGGGACTGTGGCCGAGGGGAAGGCTGAGGAGAACGCACCTGGTTGCTGAGAGATTGACCGCCCAGAGCCTGGCCCTGGAGGTGGGGGTGTGGGGACTGGGCCATCTGCTGCTGGGGGCTCATAGGACTGCCGTGCTGGGCAGGCGAGCCCCCTCCTAGGTGCTGCTGCTGGAGGAGTCTCTGGTGGAGGGCCTGCTGGAGAATGGCATGGGAGGACTGGGGCTGGGGGGGACCACCTTGGCCTTGTTGGGGACCCTGCTGCCCCTGTTGGAGCTGCCCAGGCCCCCCACCATCCTGTTGCTGCATCTGCTGCATCTGCATCTGGTGCTGCAGCCTCTGTTGCAGGGCTGTGGCTACCTGCTGGGACATGGTTCCAGGGTAGCCCTGCCCTTGCTGGCCCTGCCCGGGACCCGACTGGGGCCCCTGGCCCCCCCCCTGCTGCGGCCCTCCTCCCCCAGACTGGGTCTGGCCAGGTTGACCAGGCTGGCCCTGCTGCATGAAGCCCTGCTGGCCCTGACCCTGCTGCTGTTGGGGGGGCTGCTGGAACTGACCATTGTTACTCAACTGTTGTTGTTGTTGCTGCTGCTGCTGCTGCTGCTGCTGTTGTTGCTGCAGGTGCCTTCGCATCAGAATCTCTCTGAACTGGGGAGTCATGTTGGACATTGGGGTGCCTTGGCCTGGCATACCGCCTTGTTGTTGCTGCGGTTGTTGCGCTGCCATTTGCTGCTGTTGCTGCAAACTCCCAGGCAAGAGAGGGCGCTGCAGCTGTTGTTGCTGTTGTTGCTGCTGCTGCTGTTGTTGTTGTTGCTGTTGTTGTTGCTGTTGCTGCTGCTGTTGTTGCTGCTGTTGTTGCTGTTGCTGCTGTTGTTGCTGTTGCAGTTGCTGCTGCTGTTGTTGTTGTTGTTGCAGTTGCTGCTGCTGCAACTGCTGTAGCTGAGCCATAGTGGGTATATTTCCTCCTCCCTGGCCCATGTTCATACCTGCCTGGGCCGCTCCAGGGTTTACGTTGACCTGCTGACCATCCATAACAACCTGGTTACCACCAGGCCCAACTCCTACCCCACCAGGGGCCCCCTGGAACCGCACACCTCCAGGCCCCCCTCCTGGGCCTCCTCCCGGTGCCCCAGGCACCCCTGGACCTCCCTGGTATCGGGCAGCTCGCTGCTTGATGAAGGCAGCCATGAGGAGGGGGTTGGAGCGGAGGATGTTGAGGACCTGTTGCTGCTGGCCGGGGGAGCTGGGAGAGCGGAGGGTACGCAGGAGGTCCTGTAGAGCTGCCTGAGGGAGGTTCCCTGTCCCCACCATTGCCGCCGCCGCCCCAGCCACGCCGCCTTGAACTCCCATCAACCCCATTAACCCCCCTTGCCCTGCCTGCTGTTGTTGCTGGGGCTGACCTTGCTGTTGCTGCTGCTGTTGTTGTTGCTGGGCAAGCTGCCGCTGCTGCTGTTGCTGGGCAAGCTGCTGTTGTTGCTGCAGTGTCAGGTGACCCATCTGTCCCATCATGCCTTGCCTCTGCTGGGGGGTCATCCCACCAGGGCCTCCCCACTGCTGTTGGTTGGGGTTCTGAAGTCGGGCCTGCTGCTGGAGCTGAACCTGAGGGGGGATCTGGGACTGCTGCTGCATGCCTCCTGGCCCTACCACCATCCCCTGCTGCTCCATCAAGGTCCTCCCTGCCAGACCCTGGGGCCCTACCATGCCTGCTCCTGGGTGGGCCATGCTCTGCATCTGGGCCTGGGGGTTCTGGTGGTGAGGGGGGATCATGCCTCCACCCTGAGCCGCCTGCTGCCTCTGGAGGATCTGGGCCTGGGCCTGGGCCATCTGACGCTGAGTCTCTGCCACACGCTGGATCTTCAACGCTATCTCCACCGCTGCCGGAGGAGGCCCCTGCTGCTGCTGCCCCTGGGGCATGGAACCCTGGCTAGGGTTGGTCTGCTGCTGTGGAGGGGTGGCTGGGCCCAGACCGGGTTTACCCAGGGACTGGTGGAGGGGCGAGGCTCCTGGAGGTCTGGGGGTGTAGGGGGGCAGACCTCCTGGGTGCTGCATCTGCTGGACATTTGGAGACTGGCCCTGTTGCTGCTGTTGAAGCTGTTGGACCATYTGTTGCTGCTGAGGAGAGTTCATCATTCCCCCTCCCCCCTGCTGCTGCAGCTGCATCTGCTGCTGGAACTGGTGCTGCATGTGGTGCTGCTGGGGAATGCTGCCCTGCTGCTGCCCTGGGGGGCCCTGGCCCATCCCCTGCTGGGGCATGTTCCCCTGGGTTGGGGTCTGAGGCGTGGGGGGCTGCGTGCCCACAGACATGGGGGTGCTGGGCCCTGTGGTGCCGTTGTTTCCCGGAGATGGTAGTCCACCGTTTCCCCCCGGTCCCGGAGGTGGCTGACCCACCCTCTGCATGCTGGCCATCCTCCTCCGCAGCATCTGGGCCTGCTGGAGCCGATGCTGGAGCTGCTGCTGCCTCAGCTTGTGCTTGATGTTCAGACAGAACGGTACGGGACACTTGTTCTCCTGGCAGTGCTTGGCATGGTAGCAGCAGAGAGCGATGAGCTGCTTACAGATGGGGCAGCCGCCGTTGGTYTTGCGCTTGCAACCTTTSGTRTGCTGCACCACRCGCTTCATCTTCTGGCAGGACGGCAGGCTGCAGTTGGCRTTGCGACACTGGCAGGCGTGRACCAGAGACTGGATGCAGCGCTGGATGCTGAGGCGGCGCGAGTCTCCAGGGTTGGCGATGGACGAAGCGGCCGAGTTGTTGCTCTCGTCATCCAGGCCCAGACCCAGCTTCTCCATCTTGTGGATGTGGCCCTTAGTATTGTAGCAGGTGATGCACAGGTCATAGTCCTGGGACAGAGAGGTGAGAAAGCATATGTGTTGGTTACTACTCCACACTTTACTCATCAATTTATAAGTTCAAAAATGTATGTAGCAACTAAGGATTCTAGTTTTAATGTCCTGTAGGCCTAGGCTACTTGATGTATTCAACATGAATGGCGTGCAACTCTCCACAGGTGCATCATCTCAACCACATTAGGCTTCACAATCATATGTAAAGTGCTGGTGCCATTTGCTCAATATTGGATGAGAAATAAAATGTTAAACCCTGAAAACTTACTATCTTCGATAATGGTAGTTGCTTTAAAAACAGTGTGTTTTTCCACAATTGCAACATATGCTTGCGCTTATCTCTCCCCCCAATTAGTGTGCACATGGGAGAGGCAGTGAAACAGGGACAGGGCATCGAATTTGTTTTAGAAAATAAAACATTTAAAAAAAGACATAAACAAAATTGCTTTGGTAAGAGGAAGGCAATGTCTAATTTTCAGTTTATCGTCCCAGCTTTTCCCATCCCCTCTTCTTTCCTCCTCCCCTTCTAACCCTCCACCAGCCCCTCACCTCGCAGACAGTGCAGTGGTAGCGTGTCTCCACGTGGCCCTTGCACTCATTGCAGGTGTAGACGAAGCGGTCCTGGCTCTGGTTGTGGAGCTCCACCAGCATGCACATGGAGCTCCACTTGGACCTGCGCAGCGAGCTGAACTCCAAGTGTTTGTCCCGGGCCAGGGTGAGGAAGGCGTCGCGCCCATCCATCAGGTCGCAGGCCATCAGGCCGTCGGGGTCTGTGATGGGGCCCAGCGTGTTGGACATGGGCGCTGCTATCAGACGGATCACAAAGAATACCTGGCGAGGAGAGAAGGGTTAACAGAGAAGAGTGAGAAGAGTCTGTCTTAGTGGAAAGTATTTTGGGGTTTGCGAAAGTGACTCGTTCAGCCGGTCCTAAAATCTGATTCTCACCAATTTACTCCAAGGGAGCCTGATTTACTACCCAATGTTTGTAACTTATGTTCAGAAATACATTAAAAACATTCAACGGTCTCTTCCTCCTACCTCTTTGTGCTTCTCCATGCTGGCGTAGAGTTTCTGAGAGAGGTCATTGGACACGTTGGGCAAGCCTGGCTTCTTCTTATTGGCTCGGCTCATACTGCTCTTATTCTTAGAAGTCTTCTTGCTGTTCTTCTTCTTGGCGTTCTTGCTGTCGCCCTTCGTGGCCTGGAGGTGAATTACACACAGTAGTAACCCTTTTTGATTTAGATCAAATGTAGAAATGCAGTTCATACAAGCATCAATTTTACATTTTGTATTTAAAAGTTAAAATTGAATCACATTGAAAGAGATCAAAAGACCCATAAGAACACACAGCAATGTACCTTGTAGTAAATACCTATCCCACTTACATCTACGCTCTCGTTGGAAGTGCTGTTTTCCTCTCTCTTCCTCTCCTCCTCCTCCTGCTCCAGCTCCTTGATGCTCTCCTCCAGCACGTTGGGCCAGAAGTCGCCTTCGAAGTAGGGCATCTCGTTGGCACTGGTAATACGGTCCTCCGTGGCCTGCTTGAAGATGTCCTGAGAGAGGGAGAGAGAGATTAAACCTCCAATCGTCCTGCTTTATGTAACAAATGCATAACACCAAAACATGAGCAGTGATAAAAATTGTGCTCCTTCTCAGAAGCCAATCCATGACTCTGTCCTTGTGCGCTCAACCCTTCCACTTGTGGATGGAGCCATTTAAAATTTGAACTCTGTCCCTGCATGGACCCCTCAAGCCTTCCACAAGACTCTTACCTTGAAGTCGTGCACTATGCGCTCCGCCACAGCCTTGTCCAGCATCTTCCTATACCACTCCTGTAGCCTCTTGGGCTTGGGGATCTTCTGGTCCATAGGGTGACAGTGGAAAATGTAGTCGTCCCCTTCACTAGGTGGGCATGCCCAGATGTGACCTGTCGTGTACCCCAGCTTCTTGACATACTCCAGGTAGCCAATGAGAATCTCATGGTAGACACCCGTCCTCAGAGAACGAGGCTGGAAGAAGTGAACACTGTCCAGGTACGAGATGTACACTCGTCTGGGGTAGACAAGTAGGCAGAGAGAGAAAGAGCAAAGATGAGGTCCAGTCCTTTGATGCATGTACATAAAACTGCTCCCAACTGAGTTAAGATAAAATTGACCATTAACAGAACCATTACCTCTGATTGGGAGGAGGGCAGTCCGAGCCATACTCCTGTACATGCATGCCGAAGAAGCAGACGTCAGCGCCATCGATGTCCTCAAAGGCAAACAGGGCTTTCGTTCTATATGGGAATGACTCACACATCTCCCCAGTGTCCACAAACCTGRAGACATGACAAAAGTGAGACAACTGATGCTACAATGCATGCATCCCAACAGGGTTAGGTAGGTTACTTTCTAAATGTAATCCGTTAGTAACTAGTTACGGTCATTTTTWAWTTWTTTWATTTTATTTCACCTTTATTTAACCAGGTATGGTAGTTGAGAACAAGTTCTCATTTGCAACTGTGWCCTGGCCAAGATAAAGCATAGCAATTCGACACATACAGAGTTACACATGGAATAAACAAAACAGTCAATAATACAGTAGAAAAATAAGTCTATATACAATGTGAGCAAATGAGGTGAGATAAGGGAGGTAAAGGCAAAAAATAGGCCATGGTGGCGAGGTAAATACAATATAGCAAGTAAAACACTGGAATGGTAGATTTGCAGTGGAAGAATGTGCAAAGTAGAAGTAGAAATAGAGGGGTGCGAAGGAGCAAAATAAATACAGTAGGGGAAGAGGGAGTTGTTTGGGCTAAATTATAGATGGGCTATGTACAGGTGCAGTGATCTGTGAGCTGCTCTGACAGCTGGTGCTTAAAGCTAGTGAGGGAGATATGAGTCTCCAGCTTCAGTGATTTTTGCAGTTTGTTCCAGTCATTGGCAGCAGAGAACTGGAAGGAAAGGCGACCAAAGGAGGAATTGGCTTTGGGGGTGACCAGTGAGATATACCTGCTGGAGTGCGTGCTACGAGTGGGTGCTGCTATGGTGACCAGTGAGCTGAGATAAGGCGGGGCTTTACCTAGCAGAGACTTGTAGATAACCTGTAGCCAGTGGGTTTGGCGACGAGTATGAAGCGAGGGCCAACCAACGAGAGCGTACAGGTCGCAATGGTGGGTAGTGTATGGGGCTTTGGTGACAAAACGGATGGCACTGTGATAGACTGCATCCAATTTGTTGAGTAGTGTTKGAGGCTATTTTATAGATGGCATCACCGAAGTCGAGGATCGGTAGGATGGTCAGTTTTACGAGGGTATGTTTGGCAGCATGAGTGAAGGATGCTTTGTTGCGATATAGGAAGCCGATTCTAGATTTAATTTTGGATTGGAGATGCTTAATGTGAGTCTGGAAGGAGAGTTTACAGTCTAACCAGACACCBAGGTATTTGTAGTTGTCCACGTATTGTAAGTCAGAGCCGTCCAGAGTGGTGATGCTGGATGGGTGAGCAGGTGCGGGTAGTGATCGATTGAATAGCATGCATTTAGTTTTACTTGCGTTTAAGAGCAGTTGGAGGCCACGGAAGGAGAGTTGTATGGCATTGAAGCTCGTCTGGAGGTTAGTTAACTTCTTTATGATAGGGGGCAGCATTTTCACTTTTGGATGAATTGCGTGCCCATAGTGAACTGCCTCCTACTCTGTCCTAGATGCTAATATATGCATATTATTATTGGATATAAAACACTCTGGCGTTTTTAAAACTGTTTGAATGATGTCTGTGAGTATAACAGAACTCATATGGCAGGCAAAAACCTGAGAAATATTCCAAACAGGAAGTGAGAATTCTGAGGCTGGTTGATGTTCAACTCATCGCCTTTTCAATTCCCTGTAAGATATGGATCTGTTTGCACTTCCTACGCCTTCCACTAGACGTCAACAGTCTGTAGAACGTGGAATGAAGCCTCTAGTGTGATGTGGGGCCGGATGGGAGGTGTTTCAGTCAGTGGTCTGGCAGAATGCCAGTTCCTGGTCACGCGCATTACACATGATATCGCCTTGCRTTCCATTTCTTCTAGAGACACAAAGGAATTCTCCGGTTGGAACGTTATTGGATAGTTATGACAACATCCTGAAGATTGATTCTCTACTTAGTTTGACCAGTTTATTCGACCTGTTATATAAAACTTTTTGAAGTTTTCGTCCGAGTTCGCCTGCATCTGCGCGAGCGTTTGGACATGTGCACTAAACATGCTAGCAAAAGTAGCTACTGAGACATAAGACATTATCGAACAAAACAACGATTTATTGTGGAACTAGGATTCCTGGGAGTGCATTCTGATGAAGATTATCAAAGGTAAGGGAATATTTATGATGTAATTTCATATTTCTGTTGACTCCAACATGGCGGAGAAATGTTGTTTATATCTGAGCGCCGTCTCAGATTATTGCATGGTGTGCTTTTTACGTCAAGTTTTTTTKAAATCTGACACAGCGGTTGCATTAAGAACAAGTGTATCTTTAATTCTATGTAAAATATGTGTCTTTCATCAAAGTTTATGATGAGTATTTCTGTTATTTGACGTGGCTCTCTGCAATTTCTCCAGATATTGGAGGCATTTCTGAACATGGCGCCAATGTAAACCAAGATTTGTGGATATAAATATGCACATTATCAAACAAAACATAAATGTATTGTGTAACATTATGTCCTATGAGTGTCATCTGATGAAGATCAAAGGTTAGTGATTAATTTTCTCTATTTCTGCTTTTTGTGACTACTATCCTTTGCTGGGAAAATGGCTGTGTTTTTATGTGGCTACGTACTGAGCTAACATAATTGTTTGGTGTGAGAGAGTCGGCCCGAGGATTGAACCCTGTGGCACCCCCATAGAGACTGCCAGAGGTCCGGACAACAGGCCCTCCGATTTGACACACTGAACTCTGTCTGAGAAGTAGTTGGTAAACCAGGCGAGGCAATCATTTGAGAAACCAAGRCTGTCGAGTCTGCCAATAAGAATGTGGTGATTGACAGAGTCGAAAGCCTTGGCCAGGTCGATGAATACGGCTGCGCAGTAATGTCTCTTATCGATGGCGGTTATGATGTCGTTTAGGACCTTGAGCATGCCTGAGGTGCACCCATGACCAGCTCTGAAACCAGATTGCATAGCGGAGAAGGTACGGTGGGATTCGAAATGGTCGGTAATCTGTTTGTTAACTTGGCTTTCGAAGACCTTAGAAAGACAGGGTAGGATAGATATAGGTCTGTAGCAGTTTGGATCTAGAGTGTCACCCCCTTTGAAGAGGGGGATGACCGCGGCAGATTTCCAATCTTTGGGAATCTCAGACGATACGAAAGAGCGGTTGAACAGGCTAGTAATAGGGGTTGCAACAATTTCGGCAGATCATTTTAGAAAGAGAGGGTCCAGATTGTCTATCCCGGCTGATTTGTAGGGGTCCAGATTTTGCAGCTCTTTCAGAACATCAGCTATCTGGATTTGGGTGAAGGAGAAATGGTGGGGGCTTTGGCGGGTTGCTGTGGAGGGTGCCGGGCAGTTGACCGGGGTAGGGGTAGCCAGGTGGAAAGCATGGCCAGCCGTAGAGAAATGCTTATTGAAATTCTCAATTATAGTGGATTTATCGGTGGTGACAGTGTTTCCTAGCCTCAGAGCAGTGGGCAGCTGGGAGGAGGTGCTCTTATTCTCCATGGACTTTAGTGTCCCAGAACTTTTTTGAGTTGGAAATTTGCATCCTGTAGTACGGTTTGAAAAAGCTAGCCTTAGCTTTCCTAACTGCCTGTGTATATTTGTTCCTAACTTCCCTGAAAAGTTGCATATGACAGGGGCTATTTGATGCTAATGCAGAACGCCACAGGATGTTTTTGTGCTGGTCAAGGGCAGACAGGTCTGGAGTGAACCAAGGACTATATCTATTCCTAGTTCTACATTTTTTGAATGGGGCATGCTTATTTCAGATGGTGAGGAAGGCACTTTTAAAGAATAGCCAGGTATCATCTACTGACGGGATGAACTGTTACTGTTTCTCCATCTAACAATTCTAAAAATAAAAATAAATAAAAACTAATTCTGAGGGAAAGAAGTGATCCAATCCTCTCAGATGTACAAAAGTGCCTAGGGGGTAGAGGCTATGGGTCGATTTTGGCTTCAGCAAATTACTACATTAACCGCACTTGTTCCACCACTACCATTATCCCTTTCTTCAGGGTAACACACACATACCCCCCCATGGTGTCCCTTACCTGGACTTCATGCCTGGTTTGACCTCCACCACCTTGTCAGAGACGTGGACGACTCGAATGGTGACGTCACCCGACTCAGGGTGGCTCTGACGTTTCAGGAAGTCATTCACCCTCGTCTCCAAATAACAGCCCAGCTTAGTGTGGGGCAACCCTGGAGCGAGGGAGGGAGATGAGCTTAGTTACAAGTAAGCTAGGTAAAGAGGGATGAACTACATCAAAATGGACACAGGTAAGTGATATTTAGATTTTTTTTTATATAAAGACATTGGTACTTACTTTTGGCGGCATACTTGTTCTCTCTACGTGTCTTATTCAACTTCTTTAAGCAGCCATCACAATTAAAACTGGTAGGAGAAAGAGTTCATTAGAGAAACCAGACTCTTAAACTCAAACTGCCTCATCTTTCCTAGGTTACAGGGCAGACAGACAGACTTACCCTAATGGCCAGATAGTGTCGTTGTGCAGGACACAGATCTGGTGCATCTTACGTCCACAGTCCATACATTCCACAAGCCTGCAGAGAGGAGCCAAATCAATCACTGCGACTTCTTACAACTGCACAACTAAATTGCGCTCACAATGCAAATCACAACATGAATGCAATTACTCAACAAGATATTTACTTCTAATGGTGGACTTACAATTCTGGGTCCAATGCGTCATTCTTCTTCTTCTCAAACTGATCTTTACCGATGGAACTGAAGTGAGAAAGAAGAAATTCCACCCCCAGTCAACAACCACAACCAGGCCACACCCAGTCAAAAGCCTCATGAGTTTATGAAAATGGAAAAAAGGTAARATGGATGAACCACAGCCTAGGTGGTTCCCAACCTTCTTTGAAAGATTTTACTGAGTAACAGTTCATATGAGGAAATCAGTAAATTGAAATAAATTAGGTCCTAATCTATTGATTTCACATGACTGGGAATACAGATATGCATCTGTTGGTGAAAGATATTTAAAAAAATTAAAGGGCCTCACAATCTCGCCACGGTATTTTTGCACATTCAAGTTCCCAATCGATAAAATGCAATGGTGTTCGTTATCCGTAGATTACGCCTGCCCATACCATAACCACACCATCAGCAAACCGCTCGCCCACATGCCGCCATACACATGGTCTGCGGTTGTGAGGACAGTTGGAAGTACTGCCAAATTCTCTAAAACGATGTTGGAGGCAGCTTATAGTAGAGATATTAACATTTAATTATCTGGCACATTTTAGAGTGGCCTTCTTGTCTCCAGCACAAGGTGCACCTGTGCAATAATCATGCTGTCTAATCAGCTTCTTGATATGCCACACCTGTCAGGTGGATGGATCATCTTGGCAAAGGAGAAACGCTCATTAACAGGGATGTAAACACATTTGTGCACAATATGAGAGATAAGTTGTGTGTATGGAACATTTCTGGGAAGCTTTTATTTCAGCTAATGAAACATGGGATCAACAATTTACATGTTGCGTTTCTATTTTTTGTTTAGCTATTGCCATAGCTCCTTACTCATGATAAAAAAATAATTTAAATAAGGTGTTTAGTTTTATACGTTTGAGCTAGAGGCAAGTGGTTTTCTGCATTGTAAAGGTAAAACACAAAGCCATGCTTTGTTACTTAGCTGTAAAGTGCCTGGGCTAAATGGTTCTCACTGGCAAAGTCAAATGACTTTGCTCGTGATGAGTGCCCCTCAAATTATACAAATGTAACAGCCTGAGCACGCCAGACTTGCAATGACAATACAGATGTAACAAAGTATTTGAGCGCCACTGGTGCTCCCAAGTCTGAATTCAACAGGTCACGTTTACAAATGAGTGCTGAAAAAAAATGGAAAGGTTTCACTGCACAAATGAACACTCCTCAAGGAACACCACCATGCCAAAACCACTGGTCTAACCTTTACAGGGTTTCCCAACCCTCTCCCCCCCTCCCCCAACCATTAAATAAATACATCAAACTCTAAAATCACCACAAGGTGGGAGCATTGGATTCTCTGGCTGTGCCCTTGTCCAACATTTCATATAGAAAGTATAAGACTCATGAAACCTGCCAGATATCCTGGCCAGATTTTTAAATACGGCGTGTTTTCATCCCAATCTTGATTTACTAAAGAGATGCTGCAAAACAAATGTAGGGCTATAGAGGAAGACCAGTCAGAGGTGAGACAAACAATAACAACGGCAGTACAGATGTACAATAAAACCAATCACCTACTGCAGAAGACAGAATACCACAGAAAACATAGAAATGGAAGGGAGACATTCACAAAATATTACCAATAACAGCAAATGGAGGTACTTTAAGCAGATATGAGGGAGAAGCTTGGCATATGAGGAGTCAAATAATAAAAGCCTAAATATAAAATCAAATGTACGTTAAAACTAAAAGACAAGTTGAGGGAAGGCTAGAGGGTAACGTTCTACTCACGTCGGAGGCTGGGAGGGGTCGTCTCCTAGGGACACGTTGTCCCCCTGGATTTCGTTGAAGCACTTCTCACAGAAGTGGTACCTGTCAGCAAGAAGCCCAAATTTTGGTGAACTACACCGTTCCCCAACAGCACAGCCAATCACAGAGAAGGCACGGGGGAGGCAGCCACCAATCAGGGCAAGGCATGGCAGGACAGGGCGGGAGCAAGCACGCAGGAGGAGCGCAGAGCGGGCGGGGCAGGGGTCGTCATCAGAACAGCCAATCATGATTCAGGATTGAAGGGGAGGGAGGGGTTTGGAGGCGCATGATTGGATCAGACAAAAGCAAGCCAATGCAGATGTCACAGGCATTGACGACAGAGGGAGAGGACCAAAAGGGTTGGATGGTGAGGAGAGGGAGGACAAGACAACAGAGCAGAAGGCCGAGGCAAAGCACAGATTAGCATTTGGACATGAGAAGATGAGCAAAACCACCACAGCAGCGACAGAATCAACTGGAGGGGGAGGGAGGGGAAACATGGGACAATGCAGACACTGAACAGATATGAAAATGAAGTGGCAAACCATTTATTTCCATAGAAACACAATTCAACATAATAACTTTTCTATTGATCACCGTGTGTGAGTGTGTGTCACTCAGATTCCCCCCCTCCATACCTGTTCTGGTAGCTGAAGTAGGCAGCGTCCCGGGGTATAGTGCACAGCTGCTTCCCATAGCAGCACAACGTCTGGGGAGAAAACTCCAACTGAGTTAGGAGAAGAAAGGAAAACAGGAAAGAGAAAGGTAGATGATAAATGAACACTTACTTAAACCCAAACTACATTTTCAAAATAGTTTGGTCCTTCAATACCAGGAGGAATATAATAATATTTGTACAGAGTTTTTCAATACAGGTTAAAAAAAAGAAAGTGCTACCCATTTTACAAATGTAAGTACTAACAAAAAGACTGGAGCAAGGAGAATGAAAAGATGGCTAATTTAAAAAAAATCATTTTTTTGTTACGCATTGCCAAGAGTTTTACCAGACCATGCGACCAGGGAAACATGATCATGAGCACCATTAGACCCAAGAGGACAGACTATCTACAGCCTCTGCCCAAAGCAATAGAAAAATGTTTTGGCATCATCATGGGTCACTTGGTTAGGCCAGAGGAATGTGTCAGTCCTGGCTCACATGGACCTTCAGGCTCACTGTCACAGTACAAGACAACAGCTGTATGGGGCTGAGCCCCGACCGCCAACAGCTGTATGGGGCTGAGCCCCGACCGCCACGCCTCGTTTTCATGAACGGAGACGCTCAAGTCATCCCCTGTTGACCACTTTGCTTAGCCCATTCAAGAGCAAAGTCAGAAATAGCTGCAAGGTTATGCTCAATATTTAAAAAAGGGTTGAAAGTTAATATGGCAGTGTTATGCCAACGCTGAAATTAGCCAAGCCTCGTCTCCATGCACAGAATGGGATGTGAAACTAACGATGTAATAGCCACATCTAGCCTGACACTATACGTCACACACCCTAATAACCAACCACACAAACACATAACCCCACATCACACTCCCATTTCACCTTCCGACCACAGCAGTAGCCCAGGTTGACCATGACGGGGTCTATCTCGGCCTCGAACACCTCAGCCAGTTTGGAGCAGTACTTGTAGACACGGGACGTCTTGCGGTTGTATAGCCAGGCATTGTTTAACATGACCCAGATGTCGTCCACATACTGCCAGGGTTCCTGGTACTGACCCGTATCAAGCTTCCGCTTTATAGTGGACAGGTCCATGGGGGTCTTCACTATGTCAAAGTAGTCCTGGGGAGTTAGAGAGGTTTGGTCAAGTTAAGGTTCCTTTATTATTCCACAGAGGGGAAATTGGTTTGGCTAGCTTCACATGTAAAAAGCACATTTTTGATGGAGCATTAACTGAAACAGTGTGAATATTCAGTACATACAGGTATGCCCAGTAGGTGAGGGTCCACAGGCTGTCTGAAGGGCAGAGACTCTGGGTCCTGTCTGTATAGAGATTCCAGGGTGGGTATGAGGGCCTGGCGCAGCTCCTCTGGCTTAAAGACTGAGAGAGGTAGAAGGAGATGAGGTGGAAGGAGTAGAGACAGAGGTTATGGTTCAAGTCAGATTCAGAAACGGATAACTGCATACATTTTTAGAAGCAGGAACATACTCTGTGTGGTTATAGAAACAACTCAGTACATATGCTACCACAAAATAAAAGAGTCCTTACTCTTCCTCTTGTTCTGGGCACCAGACGGTGTACCAGGGGACTCGGACCCCTTCTCTTCCTCTTTTGGCTCCTTCTTCACCTCCGGCTTCCGGTCTTCAGTCTTCACCCTATCTTCACTCTTTACCCCCACCAATGACGACGTTTCCATGGGAACACCTTTGCCCCCACACTCCTCTTTCTTCACCCCCTCCATTTTGATGGGTTTGTTCTCCATCTTGACGTTGGATAACTTCCCCCCCTTGGAGCAGCCTTCCTCCCCGTCGTCCTCCTCGTCCTGCTGCTGCTTGACCTCCGTCTTGGGGTCCACGGAGGCCGAGGCATCCGAATGGGAGGCCTGCTGGGAGGCTGTGTCCGCACTGCTGACYGACGCTGGGGTCAGAGCCTGACCGTCCTGGGGCTGGTAGCCGCCCTTCTGGGACATCTGGGGGGGGGAGAGAACGAACAGGACACTGGTTAGAAAATAAATGATATTACAAGAGAATGCAACAACCCCCATGGGAGTTAGTGAAGGTGAGGAAATTGACAGGCAACTCAGTGCAGTAAGGTGGGTGAGAGGAAGTTCCAAAACAAGTAATTAGTACATTGGCTGTTAACTGTTCCATTTTGCAGCTGTATGTCAATGTTGTGATCACTTTTGTAAAACTGGTACTGAATCAATGTACTATTCATACCACATGTTGGAGATATAGCTGTACTTTTCTACATGATCTAATAAGTCAATCTCACCGGAGTGCGAGGCGTGCGAGGGAGCTGGCCTCCATGGGGGTTGGGGGTTGTGGAGGCGTGAGCAGGGTGCGATGGGGTGGTGGACCCCACCCCCATCCCCTGCTGCATGGGCTTGTTGGAGCCTGGTCCCTGGCTGCCGGGCCCTAGCTGCTGCTGAGGGCCTGAGGGGGCCAGCTGGGACGGATTGGGGGTGTGGGGCTGGGGGGTCTGTGAGCCAGCTAGCCTGGGTGGCGTTTGGTGGGGAGTGGGGGTAAGACTGCGGGCGGGGGAGGGCGAGCTCTGGCGCATGGCCGCGAGGTGGGGGATGGAGTTGGGCTGCTGGGGGTTGTTGGACAGGGGTAGGTTGGACAAGGGGCCTCCACCCACACTCTGGGGACCCATGGGCCCCACCGAGGGGACACCACTACCCCCTCCGACCGAGCCGGGCCCAGCTAGAGGGCTGTTGACGGGGAGAGGGGAAGGAATGGGTATCTGAGTCTGTAAGGAGAGATGAGGTATTTAGCATTAACAGTTCATACATTATTCAGACGTTAACATACATTATGTATGACAGGGGCATCCCTCCAGTGAACCTAAATGAGGAAACACTAGTGTAGGAAGTAGGGTTTCACTTGTGCATGTACAGATGTGTGGGAATGTCTTAGCGATTGTGTTTAGTTGGTTTGGTGATACGGTTCACAATTAAAACCAACAGCATAACCCAATCTGTCCTTCCGTTTCCTGCATCTACATAAGACTTTGAGGGCAGCGACAGACCATGTAGTTCCACTTTTGCCCACCTCTCTCACCTGTGCCATCCCTCCCTGGTTGCCTTGCTGGTTCATACTAGGCTGTGCCATGCCTCCCTGGTTGCCTTGCTGGTTCATACTAGGCTGTGCCATGCCTCCCTGGTTGCCTTGCTGGTTCATGCCAGGCTGTGCCATGCCGGGCTGACCCGTGCCGAGGCCTGGACCGGAGCCTGGGAACTGTCCCTGGGGCAGGTACTGGTTCTGGCCCACGTTGGGCTGGCCCATTCTGGGGTTCCCCATTCCCATCTAAAAAGGGGACACAGGCATTGGTTTAGAACAGAGCTCATTAGTCCTCTCAGACACTGATACTAGGGACTACTCCATGTGTTTAATCAATGTATACGTTAGTGCTATGACATGATAMGGTTCCTCTTGCGTCATAATACATCTATAAGATCAATTGAACACTAAAACGTTTGTATTTGGGTATAATGCTCTCTTTTCAAAACAGCGCCCATTAAGTGCATATAAAAAGAGTACTGACCTGGTTGATGGGTGTGAGGGGGAGAGGAGGGGTCAACCTCTGACCCATAGACTGCATCCCCATCTGATTGAACTGGTTCATACCTGAAGAAAACAAGCATGAGGATGATCACATAAAGGAAACGCATTTAGGTGCTTATGCATCTAAACGTGCTGCATAACATTGGACATAGTAACCAGGATGGCTCAAGGCACACTAACAAAGTAACAGAATAAAATATTGTCAACATGAGCCAAATGTAGTAACCGCAAGTGAAACGATAAGGTATAACACCACTAAAAACAGCCCAATAATGTCTGTTTGGCGACCCCTCTCTCCATGGACTCACCTGCAGGGTTCTGCATCCTATTAACCATCTGGTTGGGTCCACCGGGCCGCACCAGAGAGTGGTCAGGGAGGGGACCATCTGTAGGGGTGAAGAGGCGAAAAGATGGAGAGAAGATGTATTGCCGCGGTTGCACTCTAGAGTATGTGTCCTGTCTGAGAATCTGAATGCAGTATGCACATCTATTTGTGATATTACATGTGTATCCTGTCCACTCAGTGAGAGGCAGTGGCTATAGCTGGCCAAGGGCCCTACACCCTGTAGGGGGCATGCCAGCTGGCCCAGGGCCCTAAACCCTGTAGGGGGCTGGCCCAGGGCCCTAAACCCTGTAGGGGGCTGGCCCAGGGCCCTAAACCCTGTAGGGGGCTGGCCCAGGGCCCCTAAACGCCTGTAGGGGCTGGCCCAGGGCCCTAAACCCTGTAGGGGGCTGGCCCAGGGCCCTAAACCCTGTAGGGGGCTGGCCCAGGGCCCTAAACCCTGTAGGGGGCATGCCAGCTGGCCCAGGGCCCTAAACCCTGTAGGGGGCATGCCAGCTGGCCCAGGGCCCTAAACCCTGTAGGGGGCATGCCAGCTGGCCCAGCGCCCTAAACCCTGTAGGGGTGGGCACCAACATACCCTGCTTCTGGAGCCGCGTCCGCCTCTTCTCCTCCAACTCCTTCTGGATCTTATAGATCTTYTCAGCCAACAGGTGGTAGTACTCCGCCTGGGAGGAGAGAGACAGGCAAGGAGAAATGATAGAGTGAAGGAGACAGCAAGATAAATGAAGGTTAGGGTGATAGAAGAGGGGTAATGATGAGAAAGGGGAACAGTGTAAGGAAAAGAGGGGGAAATTATTTATAACATACTAGGAACAGACAAATACACAAAATGAGAAAAATTCTGAAGTGTATTTCAGACATTTGTATCGTCTAAGGGTTGCCCCCCTCAACAGGAACTCAGTGAAAGTCTTCAGTCAGTCAGTGTAACAGCTTACCCTGCTGTTGGCAGACTCATACATGTCCCCCTCCACCTTCCTAGCATACGCCACTAGGTTCTCCATCCGCCTGTCCTTCAGAGCAGCAGGGTCTGGGGTCGGGAAGATGGCTTGTACCCTACACACAGAGAGAGACAAGAGACTAAGGAAACTGGGGTGGGGGGGGGGGTGAACGAGAGCAGGACGCAAATCACAGTTCAGTGCAAAGAAAACCATTTTGTTAACTTTTATTTTGTCCCATAGAGAATGATTTAAGAGGAACGCTAGGGGAGATGCAGCAGGGAAGAGTGTTGAAAGCAGACAATCACACCTAGCCAGCTGTGTGAGCTGGGAGACAGTGGGGAGGTGCTTAGATGTGGTGAATGTGGTCAGTGTGTTCTGTCATAGTCGTTCTGCGCTGTATGAAAACCCAGAGGATGTGAGTTTACTGTGAAACTGTCTGCGGCCTGTTCTGCACTGTCTGGGCTGGTACATTTACCACAAATAGTTCTCTTCATATTTCCTATAGCAATTCAATGTTCCGTGTTCTTACAGTATACCCATCTATGACATGAGATAGCATTAGCTGCATTGAAACGGAGGCTAGTTTTTGGCTTGTATACAACTAATTGAACCAAATTCAAATGAAAGACACTGCTAAACCAAATTTAGCAGGATGTCTTCATTATCCACAAATTAGAGACCCTTTAGGCTAACACGCCCCACTTATTTTTTATTTCACCAGGTAGGCCAGGCGAGGACAAGTTCTCATTTACAACTGTGACCTGGCCAAGATAAAGCAAAGCAGTGTGACAAAAACCAACAGAGTTACACATAAACAAACGTACCGTCAATAACACAAAATAAAAATTGAAAGGTCTATGTACAGTGTGTGCAAATGTAGAAGAGTAGTGTGTTCTGCTATAGGCTCACACGCCCCACTACAGGCTGTAACTCTTTAGCCGTATAAGAGTGTTAAGCCCGCATCCAGAGGCTATTGTCCCTCCATTCCAGCTCAGTCACTTACAGTTTGTGCACCAAGTGGTTCCTCAGGTCCTGGGTGATGTCCTCGTGCCAGCTCTTCCTCATGCCCGCTGCCGAGGGTGGGGTCGCCGTGGGCATGCATCCCATGTTACCCGCCCCACCCACATCACTCATCAGACTAGAACACACAGAGAGAGAACAAAGTTAAATTCATCACTGGGAAATTATTTATTTATCCAAAAATCACAACTTGGAGCATTTGATAGCGCCTGCCTGGAGTGTCAGGTATGGTCGATGGGGTTTGCACTTCAGGRACTATTCTATTGGTTCCATTGCRCCGGGCATGCTCAATCAAGCACAGATAGAAGTATTGAAAAGAAAGCTAATAAAGTATATTTGAAGGCAGGTCTGCTACTCACCCCTGGGAGTTCATGTTGAGGTGTAGCATGGTGTCCTGTAGCAGGCTGGCCTGCTGGTTCTGGGGTGAAACACCCACACCTCCATTCACTCCCATCGGGTTACCCCCTGACAGAGTGTAAGAAACATTAATACACAGTCAATATTCAACATGACCTTTTTTAATTTTTTCTTCTCAGAGCCACCAACAAACACTACTTATAAGTCAATGATAGAAATTACTCCCCCTGCGCGTTTTATTTGCAAATGACTTGATAAAAAAAGGCCAACTTGACAAATGTTGACAAACAAAACATGCAGAGATAAACATGTGTGCTGGAGTAATTCCTATTAAAGTGGAGAAGAGGGGGAGGTTAGGGAAAGCAGCAGTGTAACCTTACTACTGTGGATATTGACTGGTTACAGCTTCAATCCCCAAGAGGGACATGCACACTGTTGCTGTAGTACATCAATTATTTAAACCAGTAAAAAAAAAAAAAAAAACATTAGACTGGACTAACTAAACAGCTTACCCATGGGATTGAGCGGCCTCATGCCTGGTTGGCTCTGCAGGCCCTGTGAGGGCAGAGAAGCCTGGTTGGGCTGGCTCTGCAGGCCCTGGTAAGTGAGGCCCAAGGCGGCGTAGGCCCTCTCGATGGAGCTGGGGTCGATCTGGCTGGGGGGGTTGAGGTTTGGGGTGCTGGGCTGACCTCCGGGCACTGAGCCCAGGGAACTACCCAGACCTACACCAGCACCTCCTAGCAGAGCTGTAGAGACAGTAGAGGGGTAGATCCATCGGTGTTAATATTTCTGTCCTCTAGGACGTATGCTATGAACACCTAGGTCAGGAACACAAGGAATTGGTCTGTCGAAGTTTCAAATGTAGTCACTTACAACATATTTATAAGGCAACAGATCCAGAAGTCCACGGCAGAGTTCAATCATAAGACAATCTCTCAAAGCATCTAGACCACTCGTATACATCCATACACACTACTTTAAAGAGTTGAGATCTGACGGCTCTTTAAAACCTAATAAGAATACTACAAGTGCATACTACTATTACATGAGCCAGCTGGGGGAGTAGCGTTTGATGGGCAGAGACACTCACACTGCTGGTTCCTCTTGTCCCCAGCGTTCTTGAGCGGCAGGCAGACCGGACAGTCGTGCCGTGTACAGTTCTTCCAGTGAGAGATGATCTGTCTGGATGAAGCACAGTGAGCCACTGGGGAAGAGAGAGGGGGGCGAGGCAGAGACGAGGAAAATAAAAAGGGAGGGAGAAAAGGCTAACGTGATGAGTACGTCAGACAATGGTGAAWATCATACACATCTCAGGTAAAGGTGTGACAGGGAACCATCTTGCAGGTCTTTCTCTTCTGTGTTTCATCAGCTCACCTTGGCAAGACTTGCCAGCCTGGCAATGGGTCATGTGGTTGAGGACGTTCTTCATGGTGCGGCAGTGTGGCAGGTTGCACTGGCGCACCTCCCCGTTGGCTTGCTCCCGCCGCTGGCACTTGTGTGCGTGTAGCAGGAGCACTAGTTGCTGCTGGATAAGCTTGCGCTTCTCAGGGTCGGCCGTAGGGGGCGCCCCGGCTGCTGCGGCAGCTGCGGCTACAGACACTGCGGGCCCCAGGCCTCCTTGGGCGTTGGGGACCATCCCTGCAGTGCCTCCGGCTCCACCGCCCACACCTGCAGCGGACTGCTGGGGGGCCTGGGAATAGAGAGGGGAGGATGAGAGAAAAGAGAACTGTGATGGTCAGTTAAGGGATGGTCAGTGCAGTTGACTGGTACCCAAACGGTAGCACCTTCTGCATAAGAAAGCTTTGAGACAGGTAAGTGAGAAGAAATAGGTAGGAGACTAGCTAGCTAACTTCCTAACCATGACAGACATGCCCTGCATGGGCTGGCTCTTCTTGTCCATGCTGAACTGGGCCAGGCTGTTGGGCATGGAGCCTTTGTTCTGGAGCGGAGGGCCCAGCCCTGCTCCCCCCAGGCCCTGGCCTGCCTGCTGCCCTCCATAGGGGCCTCCATAGGAACTCGGGTTACCCATCATACCCATCTGAGGAGATTTGGGGGGAGAGAAGAAAAACAGTTTAATAAATTGACATTATTTCTACAGCTTTTATATGCTGCTCCAAACAATGTGTATGAAAATGTAAGTGTTCAAGTCAATTGTGTCATTTCAGACAGTAGCCCTGTTAAATGAACACAACCCCAGGGATATTACCCACTTACAGTGAAGAGCATCTRAGCTAAAAGAACCACCATCTCCTTTCAGAGAGAGATTATTAAATCATACTGCTTTTTACCACTAATCAACTTCCCTTCCCTGCCATTTACACACCAATTAAATCAACCACTTCTAAAGAGAGATAATGTACTTCATTTCTAATCAATTAGCGGCAGGTAGCGCTGGTGGGTTAAATTAACTCATTAATGATGGCTCAGAACAAGCAGACCAATTACTACTCCGCCATGCCACGGTTGCCCCACATTTCATGTTGACATGTTGGATTAAGACGACCACTGATGTGAAATATTAATCAAGGGCTTCCACGTGGCTCCCAATTTGTAGTAAAATATCACACCAGCAGTTGTCACAAAGTGCTTATACAGACACCGAGCCTAAAACCCCAAACAGCAAGCAGAAGAAGCAGCGCTGGTGTGTGTGCTCATGCATCTCCACCTCTCCAAGAACTTGGGGTTAAGTGAACGTTTTCATCAATTTGCATTAATTCCCTCCCCAGCTTTCTCCCTCCATATCCCAGCCATGCTCTTTCCTATGTTCTTCCTGCTCCCCGACAGAGCCTTTAACCATACCAAGCTTTTGATCTCTACAACTCCAATGTGTACGTTTTTAAACCATGATTAATACATCCTTAATAGGAGTACTGAAACGTTCTCTTTCACCCTGCTCTCTTTTCGTGTGAATAAACTGTTGGATATTAACGTTGTGTGGGCAAAAATAACTGCTTGTAGCTTTCTTGGTCAGGGGGGCTTACTCCAAAAAAAGACACTAATCTCAATGTCCCCTCCTTGGTAAAATAAAGAACAGGTCAATAAAAAAAAAWAAACATCTCTCTCCTGTGGTCTGAAGGGTCCATACATACCTTGTTCATTGCTCCAGGTTGCTGTACTCTGAGTCCAGCCTGTCCACCAGCCCCCTGCTGCTGCTGTTGTTGCTGCTGCAGAGTCTCAGCCAGCAGGTTACTGTTCCCCCCAATCCCCTGGTTCAAGAAGCCCATCCTGGGGGATCCGTTCATCACCTGCCCACCCATCATGGATTGCTGCTGCTGTCCGTTGCCCTTCTGGGACCCCATCATTCCCCGATTCATGCTGCCCACCATCCCCGCCTGCTGCTGCATCATGCTGGCCTGCTGCTGGGGTGAGAGGTGTTGCTGCTGGCCCATGCCCTGGGGCCCAGGGGACACCTTCATGTTTCCCAGGTGGCCCATGCTGGCCCCGCCTGTGCTGCCCACTGCGCCCTGCTGGGTGGAGGCGTGTGGAGCGCCTGACCGAAGGAGCTCGGAGAGCTGCTTGTGCTTGGCCACAGCGTCCTGGCCACCCCCTCCCCCAGGTCCCATCCCACCTCCCAGGCTGGTGTGCAGTTGGCTGAGGTCCCCGCCATTGACCAGGCCCAACTCTGAGGAGTTGATAAGCTCGTCCGGGAGGTCATGCTCCAGGTCAAACAACGAGCCGAAATCTGTGCAGAGGGGGAGAGAACGAGAGCATATGGAGAGATGAGGGAGAAATAGCATGACGGGATTGTGAGTGAGAGAAGAGGGGATTGGAAGATAAAAGAGAGAAAGAGATAAGTGTGCTAGGGTACATTGCTGGCATAACAAATTATTAGTAACAAAACCAAATCCAGTGTACTGCATTCAGACATGGTTGCATCAAATGAGGTGGCTAATTGGCATAGCAATATACCTACATTTGTATAATTTTATTTATTTTACCTTTATTTAACTAGGCAAGTCAGTTAAGAACAAATTCTTATTTTCAATGACGGCCTAGGGAACAGTGGGTTAACTGCCTTGTTCAGGGACAGAACGACAGATTTGTACCTTGTCAGCTCAGGGATTTGAACTTGCAACCTTTCGGTTACTAGTCCAACACTCTAACCACTAGGAAAACCAAAGCTTTGAAATGAAGGCAGATGCCCAAACAGACAGACGCGTCCCCCCCCCCCCAAACACAGTGGCCGACCACAGGTTGTCCGTTCCGGACCTCGAGCGTGATTTAGCTCGGCGCAGACAGAGACATGTTTACACACACACAGGGCTCAGCTCTGTGCCAGAGTATTCAACACAACAACTAGAGAATTTACAAATATAGGCCTACAGGATTTTTTTCTGGATATATTGGACCGCCACAGCATTCTCTGAGCAGTATGGGGGCGGAAAACATTTCAAAAGTGCAGTACATGCACTGGGTTATTTTCTGTTATTAGGGTAACTTGGACCCTTAAAGTATTTTGTGTCAAGTGGCTGACTTGAGCACGTATCAGATGGACAATGGGAGGCCGTAGCTATGCAATGACAAAATGTACGAACAGTTTCAAGTCCCATTTCAAACATGCCTTCTCACATAACTACTAGCGAGCATCTGCAGGCCATTTTAACACATCGGAGTGGTGGTAAATAATGTGGCCACGTTCTCTGGCTTTTTGTCTTAACCGTGTAATTGTTCACCTTTTTGTATAAGGTTGCTGGACTGGATCCTCCAGTCTGTCCCACACATCTTAAGAAAAACTGACAATGGCAATTTGAGCATAACAATCACTCGGTTAGCTAGCTAGCTACATGGATGGGCCTGCTGCAGTAGCTATCTAACTATGAAATTAACGTTAGCCAGCAATCAAACTAAGCTAGCGTACTAAATTGGAAACATTGAACTTTTCCAGGTAACCAGGTGAAGGAAACTTCAACAATTAGTTTACGAGCTAACGTTATATCATTTGTTATATATATATATAGTTCATGATAACTATGAAATACTCTGTTGGAAAATGTATATACACATCAGACAGTGTTGAATTTTACTGTTCGTTGGTGCGTTTGTGTTAACGCGTTAGCTAGTTAGCATTGTATGGCGATGAGCTTTGTCATAACTCGCTTTGAAAGTTAGCTAGCGAGCTGACTAAATAGCTAGCTAGCAAACTACAAATAGCTAACTAGTTAGCAAAGTAGCTAGCTACTTGGCTAAGCAAGTCAATTTACTGGTGAGYGAGTTGAACCATTTGTGTTTCATGGATTGCCACTTAGCTAGTTATCTAAATTATTATAAAACGTTTTTCCAACCATCATTTGCCACACCGATCAAGCGGTAAGCTTCAACACTAGCTAGCGCGTTAGCTACTTAAAAATAGTTAGCAAGCTAACGTTAGCTGTGTCGCCTAAACGAAGTACTTGTCAATATCGGGATAATTTAAAATGTTAACCGTGTTGCTGACATACCATTTATATTTTCCTGTATTTAATACCTAAATACCAACGCCAAATATACGCTGTAGCCAACTACCCATGCAGCGAAGTAGCTATCAATCTAAGCCCCGCATTCGTAACTAGCTACAGTAGTAGCCAGCGTTCATCGTAGTGCTGAAATTACTAGCCTATTGCTAGTCCGACACTCGCTAGCTAGAGCTAGTACGACAAAAACAGTGGGGCAATCGCACGGCCCCTTCCTATTTCGAATAAAAATCACATTTAATTTAAAATAATACAAAATAAAAACATACAACATAATACCCTAACAAACCAAATAAAAACAACATTTACCGTTTCCATCGCTGGCGGAGACAGACAGTGCTGGAGAGGATAGTTTAGGCCTCTTGGCTGAAGGCGGGCCAGAGTCCAGAACGTTCTCGGCCATATTTTTTCGAATTAAAAAGATATACGGTATCCACAACGGAAGACGTTTTCACGTCTTTTGAACCTTATTTTCCTTTTCGATTCCACAATTCTGACTTTTCCCCCTCCTTTTGGGGGACGAAGGGGGGGAAAGTCGCGTGTACAATATACTCCTTTCCTGGGTTCGCCTCTCGATTTCAGCTTCGGCGTATCAACCCCCTCCCTAGTCGAATTTTTTGTTCTTTATAAATTGCCAGCGGAGGAGGAGGGGGCTCGGTGTGAGAGAGAGGGAGACACACGTAGTGGCTCTCCTCTAAACTCATATAGCTTCATCTGATGCGAGAAAATTSTCCCAATATATATCTTCCATGATTACACCCGTCATTTATGCCACCCTTAGCATAAGATGAACATAAACGTCGGGCAGCAAACCCTTGTTGGCTGTGGCGAAGAGGTGATACGAAAAAATCCAGCGCAGCTGTAATTTATTGGGGATAGAATAAATAGCCTGTTATCTCCAGGGTCTGGAAAATGCAATAGTTGAAAGGTGTGTATTTCAATACATGTAGCCTATATGTTGCAATGCAGTACAAATATGATACAATGTATMTGGTTAAATCAGAATTGCAACTGCATGCATGGTGGTAAATTATGGACATGGGAATTTGAATACATTAATGGGATCTCAATGGTTGCACCATGCAACAACTTATTTAATTTAGCCTAGTAGGACTACACTCTTGAATACTTCTTTATAATTCTGAGGTTTTTCAGTCACCTCTCTTCTTTCCTTCCTTAGGGCCCCTGGCTCCTACCGGGCCACGTTCAGGAGCCTACTGAAACATTCAGAATGTAAGTAAATGCAGAGTCATACAGGCCTATATATACTGGATAAATGCATATAGGACTGGCATGATTCCCAATAGGCCTATTCTACATGGCACCTTATCCTTTCTGTTTTATTATATACATTTTCTGAACGTTCTGTAGTGCTTTGCAATGGACACTATCATATCCCTATTCAACATGACAGCGAGTCATATCTCTCGCTACACAATACATTTCTATCTGAATGTTCTGTAAGGTTGTAGCCTCTGTAACAGGCCCATGTGGACTTCATGATGATAATGGTTAAATTGTGACACATCATCTCTCACTGGCACTCAAAAGCTGAATTTGACCAACTGTCTATTGTCTTCACTGACATTTTAAACCTGTCCCTGACTGAGTCTGTAATACCAACATGTTTCAAGCAGACCACCATAGTSCCTGTGCCCAAGAACACTAAGGTCACCTGCCTAAATGACTACCGACCCGCAGTGGCTGTTCTAGACCATTTCAACTGGGGGGGCCAAGCTGGGGCCAGTTGTACTGTTAGAGGGGCCAGTTACATTAGACGTTATTGTTGTCATCGTTTTCTTCACTGCATTGCAGGCATTAGCAGACAAAAGACCATGTTCATAATCATCATCGTTGCCACTGTCTAATAACGAATGTAAAAAAAGAACGATAGCAAAAATTAGTTGTGTAATAATTATTTCATACTCCACATTTAGGGGGGCCACAAGGGGGTCCAAAATTGTTGTCACAGGGTCACTGGGACTAAACACCTCCCTCTGCAACTGGATCCTGGACTTCCTGATAGGCCGCCCCCAGGTGGTAAGGGTAGGTAACAACATATCTGCCATGCTGATCCTCAACACRGGGCCCCTCAGGGGTGCGTGCTCAGTCCCCTCCTGTACTCCCTGTTCAGTCCCCTCCTGTACCCTCCAACCCCTCTTTAAAGCTACTGCTACTCTCTGTTCATCATACATGCATAGTCACTTTAACCATATCTACATGTACATACTACCTCAATCAGCCCGACTAACCGGTGTCTGTATGTAGCCCCGCTACTTTTATAGCCTCACTACTGTTATTTTTCGCTGTCTTTTTACTGTTGTTTTTATTTCTTTACTTACCTATTGTTCACCTAATACCTTTTTTGCACTATTGGTTAGAGCCTGTAAGTAAGCATTTCACTGTGAGGTCTACACCTGTTGTATTCGACACACGTGACAAATAAACTTTGATTTGATTTTCACCCATGACTGCATGGCCAGGCACGACTCCAACACCATCATTACGTTTGCCAAAGACATCATTACGTTTGCCAAATTTCCAGAATCTTAACGGGAATTTTCCAATGAAAGTTAAGCCCTGGAATTTGATGAATTTTGCTTACATTCATCAAAAAAGTTAGCTTATAACAGTGAACTTTTTTTGTGGGATACACATAAGGCAATTCTAGGTCTTGTGGCATGTTTTGGTTAAACTATCCCCAATTCAATGGAATTGCAACCCTCTGCATGCACAGTGCATTCTTCCATCACATGTACAGCTGATTCTCAAGATCTTGCTTACTAATGAGATGCTATTAAGCCCACACTACTACACTGTCTGAGCCAAGGACTACGTGCTTTCTGATAAGTTTTGATTACAGTACTGGGTGGGGTGAATATATTTTATATGACATACATGATTTAGTAAATAACTAGTAAATAGTAGCCTACAGCAAAGTGTGTTTAAATCATTTCTAACTTGTTAACAATTTCTGCTCGTTTGTTTTTGCTACCATGTTTTTTTTTAGCTTGCTTGAGCCTGCTAACTGAGGAGTGTTAATTCACCTGTTTTCATACATGTTTCATTTTTAAACATGTATCTTACAAAGGAGTTGTTTATCTAACTGCTTAACTATTTATCTGTACATGGAATTGTATTTTTTTTTTTACTCATTAGTTTCTAATCATTACAGGAAAATGCCACGGGCACTATCTGATGTGTAGAGACATTTCACTGCCGATAATGTAGAAGGAAAAGCTGTGTACATTTTCAAATACTGTGCCAAATCATATGTGAAGAATGCAACGAAGATGCAGAATCATCTGGCCAAGGGCATAAAGTTCCCTCAGCGCTCACAACAAGCAACCTCTGACAAAAGTCCCTCTACTTCTATTTGAGGTGAAAATGATGAATCAGACACCTTATCGATAGCAACAGCTCATGGTCCTCCTGGAATCAGACGTTTTTTTGACTCAATGGAGGAACGTATTCAGAGAAATGCTGATGAATGTCTTGCTTGAGCTGTGTATGCAACTGGTTCACCGCTGATGCTCACAGGCAATGTGTATTTCTGAATGTTCTTCGCCCAGCATACACCCCTCCAACCAGACATGCTTTATCTATTCATTTGCTGGACACAGAGTTCAACAGAGTTCAAGTGAAGGTCAAGCAAATCATAGAGAAAGCAAACTGTATTGCAATCATCTCTGATGGGTGGTCGAATGTTCGTGGAGAAGGAATAATTTACTACATCATCTCCACCCCTCAACCAGTATTCTACAAGAGCACAGACACCCGGGACAGCAGACACACTGGTCTCTACATTGTAGATGAGCTGAAGACAGTCATCAATGACCTTGGATCACAGAAGGTATTTGCACTGGTGACAGACAATGCTGTGAACATGAAGGCTGCTTGGTCTAAAGTGGAGGAGTCCTACCCTCACATCACACCCATTGGCTGTGCTGMTCATGCATTGAATCTGCTCAAGGACATCATGGCACTGAAAACAACGGATACACTCTACAAGAGAGCCAAGGAAATGGTTAGGTATGTGAAGGGTCATCAAGTTATAGCAGCAATCTACCTCACCAAGCAAAGTGAGAAGAATAAGAGCACCACATTGAAGCTGTCCAGCAACAACCGTTGGTGTGGTGTTGTCATCATGTTTGACAGCCTCCTGGAAGAGAAATGGCCATATCACAGTCTGCCGATATGGATAGTCCCATCAAGAGGATCCTCCTGGATGATGTATTTTGGGAGAGAGTGGTAAGTAGCCTGAAACCTATAGCAGTAGCCATTGCACGGATTGAGGGAGACAATGCCATCCTGTCTGATGTTCAGACTGCTTGCAGATGTAAGAGAAGAAATCCATACTGCCCTGACCACTTCACTGTTGCTCCAAGCAGAGGAAACTGCCGTTCTGAAATACATCAAAAAGCGTGAAGACTTCTGCCTGAAGCCCATACACGCCGCAGCGTACATGTTGAACCCCAAGTATGCTGGCAAGAGCATCTTGTCTGGTGCAGAGATCAACAAGGCCTATGGTGTCATCACTGCTGTGTCTCACCACCTTGGCCTGGATGAGGGCAAGGTTCTTTGCAGTCTGGTGAAGCACACTTCCAAGTAAGGGCTTTGGGATGGAGATGCAATATGGCAGTCGTGTGGATCTGAGGCTTTTCCCCCTGTTGCCTCCATCATCCTCCAAATCCCACCAACATCAGCCGCCTCAGAGCACAACTGGTCCTTGTTTGAGAACACACACACCAAAGCATGCAACAGGCTGACTGATACAAGGGTTGAAAAATTGGTGGCCATCCAAGCAAATTTGAGGCTTTTTGAGCCTGACAACGAGCCATCATCAACAAGGTTGGAAAGTGACAGTGAAGATGAGGCCTCAGAGTCTGTCGTTCAAGAGGTGGACATTGAGGAGGTCCAGGGAGAAGACATGGAAGCCTGAGAGGAAGACAACCAAAGCTTTAGTTTCTAGACTATCATTTTACATATGTGTAACAGTTTAACTTTAGTACGTCCCCTCGCCCCGACCCGGGCGCGATCCAGGGACCCTATGCACATATCAACAACAGTCACCCACGAAGCATCGTTACCCATCGCTCCACAAAGGCCGCGGCCCTTGCAGAGCAAGGGGAACCACTACTTCAAGGTCTCAAAGCGAGTGACGTAACCGATTGAAACGCTATTAACGCGCACCACCGCTAACTAGCTAGCCATTTCACATCCGTTACATATGTATGTTGAAAACGTTTTTAGGAGATGCAATGGATCTTTGGGGATCATTCAATATTCCCTTTATTTTATTGTTCAGTGAAATCATCCCATGTGAAGAGTCAACTCATTTAATTAAAGTTCAATTCGTAACTAAATTGTTTTTTTATTTCTATTGGAAGGATTTAATCATTTGCAATTATGTCTACTTATGAAAAGATAAAATGTTTATGTTTCTGTCTCCGTATGATATGGTAAATATATCCAATGCAAAAAACATCTACATTTAAATTGGAATTCATATTAATTTGCATATATTTCCATTAATTCCCCAAAAAATCCCGTTAATTCCCACAGAAAGTTTCCAACTCTGAATTTTCCCAAAAATGTGCAACCCTACCGACAACACAACAGTGGTGGGCCTGATCACCGACAACGATGAGACAGCCTATAAGGGGGAGGTCAGAGACCTGGCCGTGTGGTGCCAGGATAACAACCTCTCCCTCAACGTGATCAAGACAAAGGAGATGATTGTGGACTACAGGAAAAGGAGGACCAAGCACGCCCCCATTATCATCGACGGGTCTGTAGTGGAGCAAGTTGAGAGCTTCAAGTTCCTTGGTGTCCACATCACCAACAAACTATCATGGTCCAAACACACCAAGACAGTCGTGAAGAGGGCACGACAAAGCCTATTCCCCCTCAGGAGACTGAAAAGATTTGGCATGGGTCCTCAGATCCTCAAAAAGTTCTACAGCTGCACCATCGAGAGCATTCTGACTGGTTGTATCACTGCCTGGTATGGCAACTGCTCGGCCTCCGACCGCAAAGCACTACAGAGGGTAGTGCGTACAGCCCAGTACATCACTGGGGCCAAGCTTCCTGACATCCAGGACCTATATACCAGGCGTTGTCATAGGAAGGCCCTAAAAAAAATTGTCAAAGACTCCAGCCACCCTAGTCATAGACTGTTCTATCTGCGACCGCACGGCAAGCGGTACCGGAGCGCCAAGTCTAGGTCCAAAAGGCTTCTTAACAGCTTCTACCCCCAAGCCATAATACTCCCGAACAGCTAATCAAATGGCYAGCCAGACTATTTGCATTGTCCCCCACCCCCTATTTTACGCTGCTACTACTCTCTCTACCTACATCTATGCATAGTCACATTAACTCTACCTACATGTACAAATTACCTCAACTAACCTGTGCCCCCGCACATTAACTCTGTACCAGTACCCCCTCTATATAGCCTCACTACTGTTATTTTACTGCTGCTCTTTAACTATTTGTTATTTTAATTAAACATTTTTACTTATCTATTTTTTACTTAAACACTTATCTTTCTGCATTGTTGTTTAAGGGCTTGTAAGTAAGCATTTCACTGTAAGGTCTACACCTGTTGTATTCGGTGCATGTGACAAATACAATTTGATTAGATTATAAGTGCAATTTACAATGAAATTATTAAAAAACGAAATCACCGTAAATATAAAAATAACACTGACACTTTCTAGGGTATTGGAAGTGAGCCCTCATCTAATTAAGTTGGTTAGCCTCCACCATGTTGTGCCATACTACATGCCTGCCTGGTCCTGCTTTGACTCTGCCCTATGGTTTATGCAACTGTCTGGCTGGACTTTTCCCTTATCATGACTCCAATTCCATCCATTACATTACAGTAGGAATGCCCCCTTGGGCTCTCTAGAGCTAGGCTGGACTAGATACATAGTCATGTTCCCTGGACACCGTTTCCAAACCCCGATACCCATCCACAGCCAGGATGGACTCCCCTGCATTAGTGTTACGCTTGAACAAAAGCCTGCACACACACACAGTGGCACTCCAGAGTCAGAGTTGCCCATCTCTGGTCTTTATAGTCCATGGGTCAAACTCACAAATTTGGGCCTTCGGGCTCACTTGTGTTGACAATGTCTCATAGCGATTTTCTTGAAGACTATGTCCCTAAAGTTGGAAAATGTGTGGCAGCAGTGCAGTACTGGCAGCTTTCTCTGCGTACGCAGACCCGCAAGCAACTGCGGCCGGCCCCTGATGATGAGTTCAGATTTTTTGTGGCGCCCACCCCTATCGAATTTACCCATCCCTGCTCTAGTTCCTCAACAACACAGCTAGCTGAGCTCAAAAAAGGACCTTATAGTTTAAGACTCTTCTTTGAGTCATAAAAGTGCTTTGAAATTACTAAGGAACTTTGCACACTTTGAAGAGGTATGTGGCCACTTGGAGACACCAGTTAGTCCTTTCACTCAATGTCACGAATACCACCGAAGGTGGCTCCCCTTCCTGTTCGGGTGGCGCTCGGCGGTCGTCGTCGCCGGTCTATTAGCTGCCACCGATCCCTTTTTCCTTTTCGTTTGTTTTTGTCTAATTGTTTTCACCTGTTCCTTGTCGGGGTTTTGGGATGAGTATTATTTAAGTTCGTTTAGCCCGCTGGTGTTTGTGCGGGCTTGTTGTTATTTTACGTTAGTGGTGTTTGTGTTCTTTTGGGTTTTCGCTGTCCTGTATTTTTAGTAACTATGGTTTTGGGTTTGTTGCGCCTGTGTTTTGGGCTTCACCCATGTTTGTAACTGGTTACTTTACGAAAGGACATTAAAGCGTTTTTCCCATCAACCTTCTGCTCTCTGCGTCTGACTCCACACCATCACTCTCCAGACGTTACACTCAAACCCTTGTCATTTCTTTGTTTTATGTTGCACCTACCGCACATTTTCCAGGAATATTCTTATCATGTTACTGAGTGTATCCAGAGTATTTTCAGATGTTGTTATCAACAAATGCGGCAAAAAGTACAGTAAACAAGGTGAACTTGTGTCCTCACCTTTGGTCTAATAATTTTCCCATAATCTCCAAACTGTTTCCTTTCAATTGCTACCATGGTTATGCATTTCATATTTCTTCTGTAAGAAACATTTAAATGTAGCCCTACCAATATAGGCCAATTCCCACGGGTGTAAAGGGTTAATCCCACAGAAGCCTTTTTCCACTATGGCCACCAAACAACTCAATGGGGTCCTATTTGATCAATTTCACATGACCATACCTGTATAAATTAGAATTGGCAGTGGAGGCTGCTGAGGGGAGGACAGGCCATAATAATGTATGGAATGGAGCAAATGGAATGGCATCAAAACATGTGTTTGATGTATTTGATACCATTCCAGCTAATCCGCTCCAGCCATTGCCATGAGCCCATCCTCCCCAATTAAGGTGCCACCAACCTCCTGTTAATTGTAGCATGCCCAACCACATGAGCCAGGTGTGCCAGATATATAAAGATGTTCAATTATTCACMGAATTATGGTAAAAATGTGCCCAAATAGCTGTCCAAATACTATAATTGATTCAAACATTTAAAATTGATTTATACATGTAAATATTAATGGATGTGGGCTGATTTAAAAAGTAATCCTATTAACTGTTTGAAATGATTGAACATAAGCAATTCAGACAGTTTTTAGGAAACATTTTGACCATAATACTGTGAATATTGTAACATCTATATATCTGGCAAATTTGGATGTGTATTCTACATCACTATGATTATTATTTTGTTATTATTATATTGCATTCAGGTATGGCCATGCAAAATTTATCAAACAAATAAATAATTGTCACATGCGTCATAAAACAACAGGTGTAGACTGACAGTGAAATGCTTACTTTAGGGTTCTTTTCCAACAATGCAGAGTTAAAGATACACAAATTAAATATATGAAATAGTGGCATGAGGAATAAATACACAGTAAATAAAGAATAACAAACACAAGTAAAAATAACATGGCTATATACAGGAAGTGCCAGGTAATAACATGGCTATATACAGGGAGTACCAGGTAATAACATGACTATATACAGGGAGTACCAGGTAATACCATGGCTATATACAAGGAGTACCAGGTAATAACATGGCTATATACAGGGAGTACCTGGTAATAACATGGCTATATACAGTCAGTATCAGGTAATAACATGGCTATATACAGGGAGTATCAGGTAATAACATTTCTATATACAGGAAGTACCAGGTAATAACATGGCTATATACAGTGAGTACCAGGTAATAACATGGCTATATACAGTGAGTACCAGGTAATAACATGGCTATATACAGTGAGTACCAAGTAATAACATGGCTATATACAGGGAGTACCAGGTAATAACATGGCTATATACAGTGAGTACCAGTACCGAGTCTATGTGCATGTGTACGAGGTAATTGAGGTAGATATGTACATACAGGTAGGGATAAAGTGAATAGGCAACAGGATAGATAATAAACAGTAGCAGCAGCGTACAGTATGTGGTGAGTGTGAAAGTGTGTGTGTGAGTGTGTGGCGTCAGTATGCATGTGTACGCATTCTATGTGTGTGTGGCCATATGTAGCGTGTGTGTGTTGGGGTGTCGGTGTAAGTACTGTATATGTGAGTGTGTGTGTAGAGTCCAGTGTGTGAGTAGAGTCCAGTGTGTGAGTAGAGTCCAGTGTGTGTGTAGAGTCCAGTGAGTGTAGAGTCCAGTGCATGTGTAGAGTCCAGTGTGTGTGTGTGGAGTCCAGTGTGTGTAGAGTCCAGTGTGTGAGTGGAGTCCAGTGTGTGAGTATACTCCAGTGTGTGTGAGTAGAGTCCAGTGCGTGTGTAGAGTCCAGTGTGTGTGTGTGGAGTCCAGTGTGTGGAGTCCAGTGTGTGTGTGTGTGTGTGTGTGTGGTAGAATCCAGAGTGTGAGTAGATTCCAGTGTGTATGTAGAGTCCAGTGTGTGTAGAGTCCAGTGCTTGTGTAGAATCCAGTGCTTGTGTAGAATCCAGTGCTTGTGTAGAATCCAGTGTGTGTGTGGAGTCCAGTGTGTGAGTGGAGTCCAGTGTGTGTGTGTGGTGTGTGTGTGTGTGTGTGTGTGTGTGTGTGTGTGTGTGTGTGTGTGTGTGTGTGGTGTGTGTGTGTGTGTGGTGGAGTCCAGTGTTTGTGTGTATGAGTAAGTCCAGTGTGTGAGTAGAGTCCAGTGTGTGAGTAGAGTCCAGTGTATGAGTAAAGTCCAGTGTGTGAGTAAAGTCCAGTGTGTGAGTAAAGTCCAGTGTGTGATAAGTAGTGTGTGAGTAAAGTCCAGTGTGTGTAGAGTCCAGTGTGTGTGTGTAGAGTCCAGTGTGTGTGTGTAGAGTCCAGTGGTGTGTGGTAGAGTCCAGTGTTGTGTAGAGTCCAGTGTGTGTGTGTAGAGTCCAGTGTGTGTGTGTAGAGTCCAGTTGTGTGGTGTGTAGAGTGTGTGTGTAGAGTGTGGTGTGTAGAGTCCAGTGTGGTGTTAGAGTCCAGTGTGTGTAGAGTCCAGTGTTGTGTGTGTAGAGTCCAGTGTGTGTGTGTAGAGTCCAGTGTGTGTGTGTGGAGTCCAGTGTGTGTGTGTGTAGAGTCCAGTGTGGTGTGTAGAGTCCAGTGTGTGTGTGTAGAGCCCAGTGTGTGTGTGTAGAGTCCAAGTGTGTGTGTGTAGAGTCCAGTGTGTGTAGAGTCCAGTGTGTGTAGGAGTCCAGTGTGTGTGTGTGTGGAGTCCGGTGTGTGTAGAGTCCAGTGTGTGTAGAGTCCAGTGTGAGTGGAGTCCAGTGTGTGAAGAGTGTGTGTGTGTAGAGTCCAGTGTGTGTAGAGTCCGTGTGTGTAGAGTGGTGTGTGTGGAGTCCAGTGTGTGTAGAGTCCAGTGTGTGTAGAGTCCAGTGTGTGTAGAGTCCAGTGTGTGTAGAGTCCAGTGTGTGTAGAGTCCAGTGTGTGTTAGAGTCCAGTGTGTTGTGTAGAGTCCAGTGTGTGTGTAGAGTCCAGTGTGTGTGTAGAGTCCAGTGTGTGTGTAGAGTCCAGTGTGTGTAGAGCCAGTGTGTGTAGAGTCCAGTGTGTGTGTAGAGTCCAGTGTGTGTGTGTAGAGGTCAGTGTGTGTGTGTAGAGTCCAGTGTGTGTGTGTAGTACGTGTGTGTGAGAGTCAGTGTGTGTGTTAGAGTCCAGTGTGTTGTGTGTAGAGTTCCAGTGTGTGTGTGTGGAGTCCAGTGTGTGTGTGTAGAGTCCAGTGTGTGTGTAGAGGTCCAGTGTGTGTGTGTAGAGTCCAGTGTGTGTGTGTAGAGTCCAGTGTGTGTGTGTAGAGTCCAGTGTGTGTAGAGTCCAGTGTGTGTAGAGTCCAGTGTGTGTTGAGTCCAGTGTGTGTATAGAGTCCAGTGTGTGTAGAGTCCAGTGTGAGTGGAGTCCAGTGTGTGAAGAGTGTGTGTGTGTAGAGTCCAGTGTGGTGTAGAGTCCAGTGTGTGTAGAGTCCAGTGTGTGTAGAGTCCAGTGTGTGTAGAGTCCAGTGTGTGTAGAGTCCAGTGTGTGTAGAGTCCAGTGTGTGTGTGTGGAGTCCAGTGTGTGTAGAGTCCAGTGTGGTGAGTGAGTCCGTGTGTGAAGAGTGTGTGTGTGTAGAGTCCAGTGTGTGAAGGGTGTGTGTGTGTAGAGTCCAGTGTGTGTGTAGAGTCCAGTGTGTGTAGAGTCCAGTGTGTGTAGAGTCCAGTGTGAGTGGAGTCCAGTGTGTGGAAGAGTGTGTGTGTGGTAGAGTCCAGTGTGTGTAGAGTCCAGTGTGTGTAGAGTCCAGTGTGTGTAGAAGTCCAGTGTGTGTAGAGTCCAGTGTGTGTGTAGAGTCCAGTGTGTGTGTAGAGTCCAGTGTGTGTGTAGAGTCCAGTGTGTGTGTAGAGTCCAGTGTGTGTGTAGAGTCCAGTGTGTGTGTAGAGTCCAGTGTGTGTGTAGAGTCCAGTGTGTGTAGAGTCCAGTGTGTGTAGAGTCCAGTGTGTGTAGAGTCAGTGTGTGTAGAGTCCAGTGTGTGTGTGTGGAGTCCAGTGGTGTGTAGAGTCGCAGTGTGTGAGTGGAGTCCAGTGTGTGAGTGGAGTCCAGTGTGTGAAGAGTGTGTGTGTGTAGAGTCCAGTGTGTGTAGAGTCCAGTGGTGTGTAGAGTCCAGTGTGTGTAGAGTCCAGTGTGTGTAAGAGTCGCAGTGTGTGTGTAGAGTCCAGTGTGTGTGGAGTCCAGTGTGTGTAAGAGTCCAGTGTGTGTAGAGTCCAGTGTGTGTGTAGAGTCCAGTGTGTGTGTAGAGTCCAGTGTGTGTGTAGAGTCCAGTGGGTGTGTGTAGAGTCCAGTGTGTGTGTAGAGTCCAGTGTGTGTGTAGAGTCCAGTGTGTGTGTAGAGTCCAGTGTGTGTGTAGAGTCCAGTGTGTGTGTAGAGTCCAGTGTGTGTGTAAGAGTCCAGTGTGTGTGTAGAGTCCAGTGGTGTGTGTAGAGTCCAGTGTGTGTGTAGAGTCAGTGTGTGTGTAGAGTCCAGTGTGTGTGTAGTGTCCAGTTGTGTGTGTAGAGTCCAGTGTGTGTGTAGAGTCCAGTGTGTGTGTGTAGAGTCCAGTGTGTGTGTAGATCCAGTGTGTGTAGAGTCCAGTGTGTGTGGTAGAGTCCAGTTGTGTGTAGAGTCCAGTGTGTGTAGAGGTCCAGTGTGTGAGTAGAGTCCAGTGTGTGTGTCGTGTGAGAGTCCAGTGTGTGTGTGTTAGAGTCCAGTGTGGAGTCCAGTGTGTGTAGAGTCGTGTGTGTAGAGTCCAGTGGTGTGTAGAGTCCAGTGTGTGTGTGTAGAGTCCAGTGTGTGTAGAGTGTGTGTAGAGTCCAGTGTGTGAGTGGAATCCAGTGTGTGTAGAGTCCAGTGGTGTGTAGAGTCCAGTGTGTGAGTGGAATCCGTGTGTGAAGTTGGAATCCAGTGTGTGTGAGTCCAGTGTGGTAAGTCCAGTGGTGTGTAGAAGTCCAGTGTGTGTAGAGTCCAGTGTGTGTAGAGTCCAGTGTGTGGTGTGTGAGTCCAGTGTGTGTAGAGTCCAGTGTGTGAGTGGAGTCCAGTGTGTGAAGAGTGTGTTGTGTGTAGAGTCCAGTGTGTGTAGAGTCCAGTGTGTGTAGAGTCCAGTGTGTGTAGGTCAGTGTGTGTAGAGTCCAGTGTGTGTGTAGAGTCCAGTGTGTGTGTAGAGTCAGTGTGTGTGTAGAGTCCAGTGTGTGTGTAGAGTCCAGTGTGTGTGTAGGTCAGTGTGTGTTAGAGTCCAGTGTGTGGTGTAGAGTCCAGTGTGTGTGTAGAGTCCAGTGTGTGTGGTAGAGTCCAGTGTGTGTGTGTGTAGAGTCCAGTGTGGAGTCCAGTGTGTGTAGAGGTGTGTGTGTAGAGTCCAGTGTGTGTAGAGTCCAGTGTGTGGTAGAGTCCAGTGTGGTGTGTGTAGAGCCAGTGGTGTGTAGAGTGGTGTGTAGATCCAGTGTGTGAGTGGAATCCAGTGGTGTGTAGAGTCCAGTGTGTGAGTGGAATCCAGTGTGTGTAGAGTCCAGTGTGTGTAAGAGTCAGTGTGTGAGTGGAATCCAGTGTGTGTAGAGTCCAGTGTGTGTAGAGTCCAGTGTGTGTAGAGTCCAGTGGTGTGTAGAGTCCAGTGTGTGTAGAGTCCAGTGTGTGTAGAGTCCAGTGTGTGTAGAGTCCATGTGTTGTAGAGTCCAGTGTGTGAGTAGATCCAGTGTGTGTTGTAGAGTCCAGTGTGTGTAAGAGTCGTGTGTGAGTCCAGTGTGTGAGTGGTAAGTCCAGTGGTGTGTAGAGTCCAGTGTGTGTAGAGTCCAGTGTGTGTAATAGTCCAGTGTGTGTAAGTCCAGTGTGTGTAGAGTCCAGTGTGTGTAAGAGTCCGTGGTGTGGTGTGGTAGAGTCCAGTGTGGTGTGTGTAGAGTCCAGTGTGTGTGTGTAGAGTCGCAGTGTGTGTAGAGTCCCAGTGTGTTGTAGAGTCCAGTGTGTGTGTGTGAGTCCAGTGTGTGTAGAGTCCAGTGTGTGTAGGTCCAGTGTGAGTGGAGTCCAGTGTGTGAAGAGTGTGTGTGTGTAGAGTCCAGTGGTGTGTAGGTCCAGTGTGTGTAGAGTCCAGTGTGTGTAGAGTCATGTGTGTGTAGAGTCCAGTGTGTGGTGTGTGGAGTCCAGTGTGTGTAGAGTCCAGTGTGTGAGTGGAGCCAGTGTGTGAAGAGTGTGTGTGTGTAGAGTCCAGTGTGTGAAGGGTGTGTGTGTAGAGTCCAGTGTGTGTAGAGTCCAGTGTGTGTAGAGTCCAGTGTGTGTAACGTCCAGTGTGAGTGGAGTCGAGTGTGGTGAAGAAGTGTTGTGTGTGTAGAGTCCAGTGTGGTGTAGAGTCCAGTGTGTGTAGAGTCAGTGTGTGTGTGTAGAGTCCAGTGTGTGTGTAGAGGCCAGTGTGTGGTGTAGAGTCCAGTGTGGTGTGTAGAGTCCAGTGTGTTGTACAGGTATGAGTCCAGTGTGTGTGTAGAGTCCAGTGGTGTGTAGAGCCAGTGTGGTGTAGAGTCCAGTGTCATGTACGTGTTGAGCCAGGTGATGTGTGGTCCAGTGGATCCTGTGGTGAAGAGTGTGTGTGTAGAGTGCCAGGTGTACCAAGCCAATGTGTAGATCCAGGGTGAGCCATGTTGTAGAGTCCAGTGGGTGTGTACAGTTAACCAGTGGTGTGTAGAGTCCAGTGTAACTCCAGTGTGTGTAGACCAGGTGTGGTAGAGTCCCAGTGTGTGTAGAGTCCAGTTGTGAAGGTCGGTAGAGTCCAGTGTGTGTAGAGTCCGAGTGTGTTGAGCATTGTGGAGTCCAGTGTGTGTAGTAGTCGTCCAGTGTGTGTAGAGTCCAGTGTGTGTAGTGAGTCCAGTGTGTGAGTGGGAGTCAGTGTGTTGTAGAGTCAGTGGTGTGTGTGTGTGAGAGTCCTAGTGTGTGTAGATGTCCAGTGTGTGTAGAGGTCGCGTGGTGTGTATGAGTCCAGTGTTGTGTGTGAGTCCATGTGTGTGTAGAGTCCAGTGTGTGTAGAGTCCCAGTGTGTGTGTAAGAGTCCAGTGTGTGTGTAGAGTCCCAGTGTGTGTAGAGTCCAGTGTGTGTAGAGTCCTAGTGTGTGTGTAGAGTCCAGTGTGTGTAGAGTCCAGTGTGTGTGTAGAGGTCCAGTGTGGTGTAGAGTCCAGTGTGTGTGTAGAGTCCATGTGTGTGTAAAGAGTCCAGGTGTGTGTAGAGTCCAGTGTGTGTGTGTAGAGTCCAGTGTGTGTGTGGCCAGTGTGTGTGAGAGTCCAGTGGTGTGTGTGTAGAGCCCAGTGTGTGTGTAGAGTTCCAGTGGTGTGGTGTTAGAGTCCAGTGTGTTTGGTGTAGAGTCCAAGTGTTGTGGATAGTGTTCTGTAGAGTCCAGTGTGGTATCAGTGTGTGTAGAGTCCAGTGTGTGTTGTGTGTCCATGAGTCTCAGTGTGTGGTGTAGAGTCCAGTGTGTGTGTAGAGTCCAGTGTGTGTTGTAGAGTCCAGTGTGTGAGTGTAAGAGTGTGTGTGAGTCCAGTGTGTGTGAGAGTTCAGTGTGTGTGAGAGTCCTCAGTGTGTGTGTAGTCGGTGCAGTGTGTGATAGAGTCAGTGTGTGTGTGTAAGAGTCCAGTGTGTGTGTAGAGTCCCGTGTGTAGAGTCAGTGTGTGAGTAGGATCCAGTGTGTGTGTAGAGTCCAGTGTTGTGAGTAGGTGTGAATCCAGTGTGTGTAGAGTCGAGGTGTGTGTAGAGTCCAGTGTTGTGAGTGGATCCTAGTGTTGTGTAAGTCTGTCATGTGTTGTGTATGTATGTCGCAGTGTGTGTGTGTAGAGTCCAGTGTGTGTATGTAGAGTCCAGTGTGTGGAGAGTCTCTAGTGTGTGTGTAGAGTCCAGTGTTGTGTTGTTACGAGTCCAGTGTGTGTATGTAGGTCCAGTGTGTGTTGAGTCAGAGTTCGCTAGTGTGTGTTGTGATAGAGTCCAGTGTGTGTTATTGTAGTGTGTGTGATGTGCCATGTGTGTGTAGAGTCCAGTGTTGTGAGTAGTGGAATCCAGTGGTGTGTGTAGTCCAGTGTTGTGTAGAGTGCTCAGTGTGTGAGTGGATAGTTCTCAGTGTGTGTATGAGTCCATGTGTGTGTAAAGTTCCGCATGTGTCGTGTGTAAAGTCCAGTGTGTGTGTTAGTTAGCCAGTGGTGTGTTAGAGATGTAGCCAGTGTGTGTAGAGTCCAGTGTGTGTGAGTCCAGTGTGTGAGTGGAGTCCAGTGTGTGAGTGTATTGGTGTAGACTTGACGGACCAGATGGGATCACACCTCCCAAACCAAAAGGAGAAACCCAATGTTTTTCTCTGGTAGCACAACCTACCTGGCACCCACTATAAATATATATACTCAAAGTCAAACCGTTACAGTGTGTAGAGTCCAGTGTGTGTAGATGTAACAGTTTAACTTTAGTCCGTCCCCTCGCCCCGACCCGGCGAACCAGGGACCCTCTGCACACATCAACAACAGTCACCCACGAAGCACCGTTACCCATCGCTCTACACAAAAGCCGTGGCCCTTGGCGGAGCAAGGGGAACCACTACTTAAGGTCTCAGAGCAAGTGACGTCACCGATTGAAAGGCTATTAGCGCGCACCACTGCTAACTAACTAGCCATTTCACATCCGTTACGTAGAGTCCAGTGCGTGTGTAGAGTCCAGTGCGTGCGTGTGTGGAGTCCAGATGTGTGTGCGTGTGTGAGATCCAGTGTGTGGAGTCCAGTGCGTGCGTGTGGTGGAGTCCAGTGTGTGCGTGTGTGGAGTCCAGTGTGTGGAGTGCTGGCAGTGCGATGCGTGTGTGGAGTCCAGTGTGTGAGTAGAGTCCAGTGCGTGCGTAGTGTGGAGTCCAGTGTGAGTAGAGTCCAGTGTGTGTGTGTGAGTAGAGTCCAGTGTTGTGGGGTGTGTAGAGTCCAGTGCAGGTAGTCCAGGTCGCCATTTGATTAGCTATTTAGCAGTCTTGTGGCTTGGGGGTAGAGCTGTTCAGGGTCCTTTTAGTTCCAGACTGGGTGCATTGGTACCGCTTGCCATGCGATAGCAGAGAGAACAGTCTATTTTTTATTTTACATTTATTTAACTAGGCAAGTCATTAAGAACACATTCTTATTTTCAATGACGGCCTAGGAACAGTGGGTTAACTGCCTTGTTCAGGGGCAGAACGACAGATTTGTACCTTGTCAGCTCGGGATTCGATCTTGCAACCTTTCGGCTACTAGTCCCACGCTCTAACCACTAGGCTACCTGCTGCCAATGGCTTGGGTGGCAGGAGTCTTTGACAATTATTTTGTCCTTCCTCTAACACCGCCTGGTACAGAGGTCCTGGATGGCAGGGAGCTCGGTACTCATCACCTCTTTAGTACCTTGCAGTCAGGTACCTTGCAGTTGCTGTACCAAGCAGTGATGCAACCAGTCAGAATACTCTCAATAATGCAGCTGTTTAACTTTTTGAGGATCTGAGGGCCCATACCAAATCTTTTCAGCCTCCTGAGGGGTAAGAGGCTGTCATGCCTTCTTCACAACTGTGTGGGTATCTGTGGAACATGTTAATTCATTAGGTATGTGGACATGTTCATTCCTTTATGATGTGGACATTGTAGTGGAGCTCAGGACCTGCACCACTACAGCGCCATCGATGTGGATGGGGGGTGTGTTCGCCCCTCCATTTCCTGTAGACCATGATCAGCTCCTTTGCCTTGCTGACGGTGAGGGAGAGGTCGTTGTCGTAGCACCACACTGCCAGGTCTTTGACCTCCTCCCTATAGGCTGCCTCATTGTCGCCGGTGATCTGTCGTGTTGTCAGAGAACTTGATGATGGTGTTGGTGTCGTGTGCAGCCAAGCAGTCGTGGGTGAACAGGGCGTACAGGAGGTGTAAGAATATGTCGAAGATAAATACATAACGCAGAGACAGAGGACGAGAGGTCAAAAGGACGAGAAGTCAATAGAGTAATAACAATTAAGGGAAATTGTGTTTTTTCTGTAATAGGGAATTATTGATCACTGGTTCAGAGACATGGGAGGAATATGTCTTCTGAAATAGGATACTTGTTATTTGGCCATTGGCAAGTTTTATTGCAAGGAATTCTAATTGGTCAACCACAGGCTAGGGCTGSGTTATAAATCTACATGCTGTCCCTTTGTTCTGTGGAGAGAATCACTGAGAGAGCATCACTGAGGACAGGGGAGAATGACAATCTACTTCCCCATATGATTTGTCCTCTTTGAATAAACCTATTTTCCTCCCCCTGATTTGCTTTGGAGTTTGTGTTATTGAAGAATAACATAAATTGCTAACAGAGGCAGACACCCCCGTGGAGCCCCCGTGTTGGTCAACGTGGCGGATGTGTTGTTGCCTACCCTGGATGATTGACTTCTGTGGGGTTAATGCGTGAATACTGTGATGACCCTGTATCTACAAATCTTTTTAAAACCCTGTTTTAGCTGTGTGTGTGCAATTTGGTGCCTCTATCACCAAAGTTACAATCCAAAAACATAGCTGCCTTACTACATGGAATTTTATGGCTCAGCTTCCAACATTATAACATCTATGGCACAATATGGGCCAATAATTGAAGGTAGTGCTTTCAAAGTGGGTTATAWTATATATCATTTGTAAGGTAATTTCATGACCTTTCAGAACCACTTGTCAAACAAAGTTTCAAATGTATCAGGGGTTCATTTTTAAAGAAACTTATACATGTAATTCTAATATGTACCCTAGAGGTCAAAGGTCAAAGTTACGTTGACCTGAGCATTCCCGAAAAAATGTCAGATGGATAACTGTGAATCTAAGCGTTCCAATGATATATGATTAGAGGGTATATGTGAGCAATAAATTGTTGATTGATATATAAGTTGATCGATTACATTGGTTAATTGATTGGTTGATCATGCCAAAATATTTCTGATCATACAATACCACCAGTCCAGATCGCAGCGGCATGCCTGAAGCAGCTGAAAACTACAACTCCCAGAATACCTTTCACAGGAATAAACACGAAGAAGCGGTAGGTGCCTAACATGTGTTACTGAGGCTGATTTTGCAAAGTTGCTTTTAAGCGAAGAGATTCAAGTGTACATTGCTAGAATAGTAATAAACGAAAGTTAAGATTGCTTTTACAGTGTTGGTGAGTGGTAGAATAGATTCGGGGAAACACATAGCGAGGTTACTGCACTAATACTCTGTTAGCTTGCTAGCTAGCAAGGTAGCAAACTAATGTGTTAATTGTTGAATGCCACTGGATGTGCAATCAGCACTTATGTTCGATATTAGAGAAGAAATTAAGATTTTGTTTAAAGTATAGAATACACTTCTGATGCAAGGAGCACAGGTCCCCTTTTAACCAATAATGTGATGTCAAATTCAATCTTGCCACTTTGGTTACAGAGTGCAGCCCCAGGAGCAGTGGTATGACATCACACGAGACAACAAGAAGGAACTGCCTGACATCATTCTCAAAAGAGTCCAATCACGTGCCAGAAGACGATGCCTGACCGCTGTGTGGCGTATGGGTGTGGCAAGTCGTGGGATGATGGTGTTACTCTGTACAATTTCCCCAACAATGACACAGAGGAGTTTCACAAATGGGAGAAGCAGGTCCAGCGGACACGGAGCAACTGGACCGCCTCACCGAACTCCCAGCTTTGCTGTGAACACTTCGGTAAGGAGTGTTTTGAAAACAAGCCCTACCCCGTCCTTAAGGCTCTCGCTGCCAAAGGACAGCTGAAGCTGAAGTATGGGGCTGTCCCCACAGTGTTCATACGGCCCCCCTGCACCTCCTGTGAGGGCTTCGGCTGCAACGTGTGCACCCCCAAAGCCCAGAGACGTGGCGTCCCTGTAGAACCACAGGAATATGACACGGTGAGTCTGTGACCGTTAGTGTTGTGTGTCAGTGTCCACCTGACATTGAGAAAAAACAACAAGCGGTAGCTTGATAGATTTGTAACATAAGGTTGATAATCTGTGATGTTAATGACAGTTTATTTAATAGCTAAAGCACAGTTCCATGTTTCAGAATAGTTCAAATCATACATGACCCTCTCTCTTACCCAACCTTGTTCCTCTCTCTGAAAGGAGGATGTTGAGGGGGGCCCTCTGCAGTCGGATGACACTGACGCAGAGGATGACGATGAAGATGACGACGAAGATGAAGATGATGAAGATGAGATGGATGATTCTTTTGGAGATTACTACTCTGCTCTCACTATAGATGACGGACCGGGTGAGGAAAGACTGCGTTAGCCTGTTGATATAAAGTTAATTAGTTAGCCTGCTGATATAAAGTTAATTAGTTAGCCTGCTGATATAAAGTTAATTAGTTAGCCTGTTGATATAAAGTTAATTAGTTAGCCTGCTGATATAAAGTTAATTAGTTAGCCTGCTGATATAAAGTTAATTAGCTTAGCCTGCTGGTATAAAGTTAATTAGTTAGCCTGTTGATATAAAGTTAATTAGTTAGCCTGCTGATATAAAATTCCAGGCAAGGATACTCATCATGGATCACCAAAACCACCGATCCGTTCTGTAACATATTCTCATCCTCTTCCCTACACAGTGGTGTGTGAGATGTGTGGCTTCAGCGGGACCAGAGACACCTTCTATTCCAAGACCAAGCGTTTCTGCAGCGTCTCCTGCTCCAGAGCCTACTCCTCCAACTGCAAGAAGTCCTCTATCCTGGCACGACTTCAGGTGAGAGAGAATATCTTTCTGTGTGTTACAGGTGGTGAGGCTAGATGTTTATAGACTGTATACTGTATAGCCTTTTATAAAGCCTTTTATATAGCATCACCCTTGTCTTCACTCAATGTTTTATTTTCTCCAGGGAAAGCCTCCCACCAAGAAGGCCAAGGTGCTGATTAAGACTGCCTGGTCCACTCAGATGGGGAACATGATTGCTTCTCTGGGAAGCAGTCAGGACAACAGCTCCAGCTCTACTGGACAGGATGGTGAGACCACTTGGAGGGCTTTTCCATTGCTGGGGTAGTGGAAAAGCCAAACTTTTAATTTGGCTCTATACTTCAGCTTTTTGGATTTGAGAGAAAATGTTTCATATGAGGCGACATTGTCATATCTGTTTTGCGGTTTAGTAATGAAAGCACTTTATATATCTTGTCTCCCCATTTGAAGGTGTCATAAGTATTTTGACAATTTCACTTATAGTGAAAAGTTTAAGATTTGGTTCCATATTCCTAGCACACAATGACTCCATCAAGCTTGTGACTCTACAAACTTGTTGGATTGTTTAACCTTTATATAACCAGGCAAGTCAGTTAAGAACAAATTCTATGCTGGGCCAATTGAATGCTGCTCTATGGGACTCCCAATCATGGCCGGTTGTGATACAGCCTGGAATCGAACCAGGGTCTGTAGTGATGCCTCTAGCACTGAGATGCAGTGTCTTAGACCGCTGCGCAACTCGGGAGCCCATTTGCAGTTTGCTTTGGATTATGTTGTGCCCAATAGAAATTAATGGTAAATAATGTATGATTACGGATAATCATGAATGAATCGTGAAAAATGATGAGTGAGAAAGTCCCCATTAGCTGTTGAAGAAGCAGCAGCTATTCTTCTTGGGGTCCACACAACATAGAACATGACAAAATACACAACGCTAATGGACAGGAACAGCAACACACATTTAAACTAAGAACACTACGACTAAAGAACAATATGACTGTTTTTTTAAAGAAGGAGAAAATAAATACAAATAAATAATACTGAGAATAATGTGTGTGTACACGTTATTCCTTGAGGTGTTTTTTATATATATATATATATATATATATATATATCAATCACATTACCGTTCAAAAGTTTGGGGTCACTTAGAAATGTCCTTGTTTTTCAAAGAACAGCTAATTGTTTTGTTCATTAAACATACACTTGATCAGAAATACAGTGTAGACATTGTTAATGTTGTAAATGACTATTGTAGCTGGAAACGGCTGATATAAAAATAATTTACATTTTTTGTTGTTGTTAAAATAATGGAATATCTACATAGGCGTACAGAGGCCCATTATCAGCAACCATCACTCCTGTGTTCCAATGGCATGTTGTGTTAGCTAATCCAAGCTTATCATTTTAAAAGGTTAATTGATCATTAGAAAACCCCTTTACAATTGTTAGCACAGCTGAAAACTGTTGTTCTGATTAAAGAAGCAATAACACTGGCCTTCTTTAGACTAGTTGAGTATCTGGAGCGTCAGCATTTGTGAATTCGATTACAGACTCAAAATGGCCAGAAACAAATAACTTTCTTCTGAAACTCGTCAGTCTATTCTTGTGCTGAGAAATAAAGGCTATTCCATGCGAGAAATTGMCAAGAACCTGAAGATCTCATACAACGCTGTGTACTACTCTCTTCACAGAACAGCGCAAACTGTCTCTAACCAGAATAGAAAGAGGAGTGGGAGGCCCCGGTGCACAACTGAGCAAGAGGACAAGTACATTAGTGTCTAGATTGAGAAACAGACGCCTCACAAGTCCTCAACTGGCAGCTTCATTAAATAGTACCCACAAAACACCAGTCTCAATGTCAATAGTGAAGAGGCGACTCCAGGATGCTGGCCTTCTAGGCAGAGTTGCAAAGAAAAATACATATCTCAGACTGGCCAATTAAAAAGAAAAGATTAAGATGGGCAAAAGAACACAGACACTGGACAGAGGAACTCTGCTTAGAAGGCCAGCATCCCGGAGTCACCTCTTCACTGTTGACGTTGATACTGGTGTTTTGCGGGTACTATTTAATGAAGCTGCCAGAATTAAGTATACATTGACAATATTAGTTAAAACATCACACCATTGCCGCCAGGAAGAAAAATCCTCTCAATCATTATATGTAAGTTAGAAGAGGGGAAACATTTAGTTCCTTTCTGAGACAGACCTGTGTTAGTTCTCCCTTTTCCCCTTGTCATATAGTTGCAGCAACAGGAAACTTTGACTGGGGTGCTTACCTGGAGAAGGCAGGCTCTCTTGCTGCTTCAGTGGCCTGCTTCAGACATGCAAGTCTTCCTTTGCACTTATTACAATACTATCCTATTCCATTTTAAAGTTGCGTAGCAATAAATTGCTTTCTTTATTCTACTGGTGAACCAACGTTGCCGCTGTACCCCTCCATTCCACCCCTTCAGGCGCCACTCTGTGCCCAGTGGGATGACATCACAGTGAGGTTAAAGGTAGAGGTCCTGAACACTAGTGCCATCCTGCCCAGTAAAGTGTATTGGATCGCCAGCATCATCCAACTTGCAGGTCAGCCAAATACTCTGAAACTGATTGATGGAACATCTAAAAATGGCACCCTATTCCCTATATAGTGCACTACACAGGGAACAAGGTTCCATTTAGGAGGCATCCTGATACATCAAACATTATTATTATTATTTTTTTGTCATTGACTGTATGCTAGTTTACCTCTTCCTCCCTCTGTTTTCCAGGCTATAAAGCTCGGTTGAGGTACGAGGGCTTTGAGGAGGACAGCAGCCAGGACTTTTGGTGCAGCCTGGGTTCTGGAGACATGTACCCCATCGGATGGTGTGCCATGACCGGCAAGCTGCTGGTGCCACCACAGGGTGAGTGACCTCCACAGGTATAGAGTACTATAGGTCTAAAAGTTAACATTTCTGTAAAAAAAAATAAAAGTGGGTAATATGAGATCCCTTTTTTAAGCAGTATCTGAAGAAGTGCAACAATTTGATTACACTTACAAAAAGAAAATGTGCGTTCATTAAATGTTTTGCTAGTGGATCAATACAGTGCATTCAGACCCCTTGACTTCTTCCACATTCTGTTACGTTACAGCCTTATTCTAAAATTGATGAGGACACATTTTTATTTAATCAATCTACACACAATACCCCATAATGACAGGTTTTTAGACATTCTTGCTCATTTATAAAAAATGTAAAACCGAAATACCTTATTTACATATGTATTCAGGCCCTGGTCACTGATGGTTCTCAGTCACATTCACTTTATCTTGGATTCCACAACAACATTGGAATCTAAAACTATCACTCTTCCAATTGTACTCTTGTTTAATTGTTGCACTAGCTGAGGAGTTTAGACCCATGGTTCGTTTGCTTAATTGTACATATCCAAAATGCTAGTTGTCCATTTGTATACTGTTATTTCATTGTTTCCCCCTAAGGACATTTGTAACAATTTACCAAGACTGGGGCTGACCCTTTTCATAGCCWACTGCTTAATTTAGAATGTTTCTCATTACTCAGCCATGTGGCGACACCTAGTGGACTACATTCATATTATGGCCATTGAAATGCCACCAATCGCTGTTAACATTTTTCAATATCTGAAGCTGAAGGTTATACTTTTTTATTTAAAGTGTGACCAAAACCCAAATTGTACACTTACCTACTGACATATTTTATTTTTTTATTTCAAGGGCATTTGTAACTTCTTTCCTAGGTCAGTTTGACCTCACTGTACATGTTTAGCGTAATCAACGGATGCTGAGTAAGAGATMATTTCTGCTGCTTGTCTCGTTCATAACGACAAGTTTAAAATTAGTAATTTTTCTCTTTTTTTTTTCTTTGAATGGTGTTGTACTATCAATTGTATTTTATTTTAGTGTATGTTGGGAATGTTGAGAGTGGGTGGGAAGGTAGGTTATGTTGGCATTATCCAAAGATTCTTGTGCTCTGTTTCTCTAAAGGATTTGAGTTTCTCTCTCAATCTCTCTTCCTCATTTTTCTTCATTTGACTTCTCCTCTTATAAGGATTCATGTCTAGTTCAACAACAAGTCGGCATGGTATTTTGGGGCTTCCAGTCAGACTGGTGACATGGAACATTCGCAGGTTGTGGAGTGCAAATGAAGAGCTCCAGAGTATTTTCACATCTGAACAGCCTGAATACTGATAGGTGCGTTTCTTGAAGAAATGCAATATGTGTTAACGACCATACTAGATTGAGTAAAGCCTGGGTTGGACTGGTTTTTCATTCTAATTTTAATGGCAAAGCGCAATAGTGATTCACAAACGAGCACAGTTTTCACCCTCTCAGATCATTTCAGATCCTGGAGGATGTTATACAATAGTTATTGGACACTCTTCCAGACCCCTGTAGTACTTGCAAATGTTTACGCCCCTAACTGGGATGACACTAGATTTAAGACATATCTTTTAGCCTCTCTCCCTAATCTTGACACCCACCGCCTCATCTTCGGCGGGGACTTTAACTATGTTATTGAACCATGACTCGACCGGTCTAATCCCAGAACACTTACTCCTTCCGGGATGTCAAAAGCTCTTTCTACATTCACGACCCAAATGGGTTGTGTTTATCCATGGCACTTCCCTCATCCGGTCTCAAAAGACTTCTACTTTTCTCATGTTTATCAAGCCTACTCCCTCATAGACTACATTTGTTTTAGAGCCCTTCTCCCCTCAGTTAAAACTACAGAATATTCTGCTATAGTCATTTCGGACCATTCTCCCCACATTCTGGACWTAGCTCTTACTCCGAACGCAAAAAACAGTTGATTTGGAGATTTAACATGGCCCTGTTGTCTAACAAAGAATTCTGTAACTTTTTATTTCAACCAACATAAACGTATTCATTCAAAGGAATAAAAATAACAACCCCTCCCCCTCTCTTCTTTGGGAGACTTTCAAAGCTGTATTACGGGTAAAGATAATTTCTTATAATGCTCATTATGTCAAACTAACAACTGAAACGTCAAGAACTGCTGGACTCAATCCTGGCAATAGACCGCCAGGATTAAACTTCACCATCCCCTGAATTATACGCAGAGAGGTTGAAACTTCAAACTGAATTTAATCTGCTTTCCACTGATAAAGCAGAGTTTCTGTTGCAACAAACAAAGGGGACGTACTACGAATATGGTGACAAGGCCAGCCGCCTTTTGGCACACCAACTTAAACGCCAGTCAGCATCTCAGTTATATAACTCTTACCGTAATCTTACAAGTGATCCCTCTAATATTTATTCAAGTTTTGTCATTTTATTCTAACCTCTACAAATCCGAACCCCCATCAGATAATACGGCTATAGACAACTTTTTAGATAACTTGGATATTCCATCCATTTAGTATGGACATCAGTGAAGTTCTGGACAACGCTCAACATCTAGATGAGATAACAAAGGGTCTAAAGTTAATGCAAAGTGGCAAGGCCCCAGGCCCTGATGACTTCCCAATTGATTATTCAAAAAAATTCCCAGATCAACTCGCCCCATTTACTATTAGATATTTTCACCGACTCGTTATCACAGGGCTCTCTCCTCACGACGCTAACTCAAGCCTCCATATTACTTATACTCAAGAAAGATAAAGATAATTTCACTTTTGAGCTCTGATGTTAAACTATTAGCTAAGGTTCTAGCATGCCGTTTGGAACCCTGCCTCCAGGATGTCATATCTGATGATCAAATAGGTTTCATCAAAGGGCGACAACTGTTTTCCAATGTACGTCGTCTTTTGAACATTTATACTCTCTCCAGACCCTAAAATTGTTGTTTCTCTTGATGCGGAGAAGGCTTTAAACCTGGTGGAGTGGGATTATTTATTTCAGTTTTGATAAGATTTGGTTTTGGGTCCAATTTCATCTCATGGATACGTCTGCTCTATTCTGCTCCTACGGCTAGCGTTCACACCAATTCTCAACATTCAAATACTTCCGCCTATCCAGAGGGACCCGTCAAGTGTGCCCTATGTCCCCACTCCTTTTTGCACTTGCAATAGAACTGCTTTCCTTGGCCTTAAAATGATGATGATGGTGATCATTCACTGGAATCCACAGAGCTGGTGAAGAACACAGTGTGTCACTGTACGCAGATTATCTACTATTATATATCACTAACCCTGTGAACTCTGTCGATAACATACTGCATATTTTAAACACATTTGGATCATTCTCAGGTTACAAATTGAACATTCAGAAACATTTATGTTTTCCCATTCACCCCACTGCCTTTACGCCTGTCGTTTTTCCTATTGAGGTGTGGCCTCTGGCTACCCTCCATAAAATAAACTTAGCAAGTCTAGTCACATGAGTTAAAGCAGTCTTACAACGCTTGGATAGTCTGCCTCTCTTCTTAGCTGGCAGAATCCAATCTGTTAAAATGAACATTTGACCTAGGTTTCTGAATTCTAGATTATATGATATTATTCTTTCCTTTGAACCCTCTCCAATCAAMAAGGACTCCACATCCTCATATGCTCGGTTACGTTTCATTCAGTTCAAGGTCTTGCACAGAATTCACTACACCAAAGGAAAAACGTAGTAAATTCCTCCCAGACACAAATGACACGTGATAAATGTTCAATCACTTCGGCAGACCACACCCATATGTTTTATTCATGTTCTAAGCTGTCTGAGTATTGGTCATCCTTTTTTAATACTCTCTCTAAAATTCTAGATATTGACCTGCAGGCTTGTCCTTTGATAGCTATATTTGGAGTTCCATCTTTGTTGCCTAGTCTCACTAAAAGTAAAGCAGACGTTGTAAAGTTTGCTTCCCTCATAGCCTGCCGGCAGATCTAGCTTAATTGGAAATCCTCCAAACCTCCCACTGTATCAGCCTGGTTGAAAGATCTAATGTCTTTTCTACACTTAGAAAAAACACTTTGAGAGTTTGTACTGATAACTTTTTCTTGAGATGGCAGCCTTTAATTTCCTTTTTTGAACAGTAGCCTTCCATTGATCAGGAGTACGAATTTTGGCCAACAGGGGATATGAGAGGGTGTGGGAGGGAAGGGATAGTATGTTTTGATATTTTAGATGTATTTTTTGTATGTACAGTACCAGTCAAAAGTTTGGACACATCTACTCATTCAAGGGTTTTTCTTTATTTTAAAAATGRAATAGTAATAATAGTGAAGACATAAAAACGATGAAATAACACATATGGAATCATGTAGTAACCAAAAAAGTGTTAAATGAATCAAAATATATTTGAAATTCTTCAAAGTAGCCACCCTTTGCCTTGATGACTGAGAGCTGAGCTGGGAGTTCCATCACCATCCGACACGTTCTTTCTTTGTTGCTGCTGCAGATACGGAACCCCACCGGGCCTTCACGTCTGACTGCCGACGTTATCTGCCCGAGGGATTTATCCAACTGGCACCTCCGTCCCGACGTTACCTGGAACGCTCACCTGAGGCCCGCTAATCGTTAGCTGTCTATCGGCTGCTACCTGAATAAGCATACGGACAACTATTATTATTTTTTATTTTTATTTTTTTTTTTTTTTTTCTCCTTGGGTCACTATTATCTATTCTGCAATTTGGTTGATCCCCTCTTCCACACGGAACCCCACTACACGGAACCCCACTTAACTTACCGACGGAAACGCACGAGGTATCTACAAACAGACCTCCATCCCTGCTGCTACCGACAGCCACATACCGGCCAGCTGTCTGATCGCCACGACCCAACCAACCTCTTACTCCACTGGACCCTTATTGATCACCCGATTAAGCCATGCCTCTCCTTAATGTAAATTATGCCTTGTCCATTGCTGTTCTGGTTAATGTTTATTGGCTTATTTCACTGTAGAGATTCTAGCCCTGTTCACTATACCATATCCAAACCTCTCAGTTCCACCACCACATATGCGATGACATCAACCTGGTTTCAATGATGTTTTCTAAGAGACAATATCTCTCTCATCATCACTCAATACCTAGGTCTACCTCCACTGTATTCACATCCTACCATACCTTGTCTGTACATTATTCCTTTAAACTATTTTTATCGCCCCCAGAAAACCTCTCTTACTCTCTGCTGCCAGTAGCTTCTAGGCGACAAATTCTCATAGCTTTTAGCCGTACCCTTATTCCTACTCCTCCTCTGTTCCTCTGGTGATGTAGAGGTGAATCCAGGCCCTGCAGTACCTGGCTTCCACTCCTATTCCCCAGGCGCTCTCTTTTGATGACTTCTGTAATCGTAATAGCCTTTGGCTTCATGCATGTTAACATTAGAAGCCTCCTCCCTAAGTTTGTTTTGTTCACTGCTTTAGCCACACTCTGCCAACCCGGGATGTTTTTAGCCGTGTCTGAATCCTGGCTTAGAAAGACCACCAAAAACTCAGTATTTCATCCCCAATTACAAGATTTTCAGACAAGATAGAACGGCCAAAGGGGCGGTTTTGCAAATCTACTGCAAAGACTGCCTGCAGAGTTCTGTCTTACTATCCAGGTCTGTTCCCAAACAATTTGAACTTCTACTTTTAAAAATCCACCTCTCTAAAAACAAGTCTCTCACGTTGCCGCCTGCTATAGACCACCCTCTGCCCCCAGCTGTGCTCTGGACACTATATGGTGAACTGATTGCCCCCATCTATCTTCAGAGTTCGTGCTGCTAGGCGACCTAAATTTGACATGCTCAAAACCCCAGCACCCTACAATCTAAGCTTGATGCCCTCAATCTCACACAAATTATCAATGAAACCTACCAGGTACCACCCCAATTCCGTAAAACTCGGGTACCCTCATAGATATCATCCTAACAAACTTGCCCTACAAATACACCTCTGCTGTTTTCAACCAAGATCTCAGCGATCACGCCCATTGCCTGTATCCGTAATGGGTCAGCGGTCAAACGACCTCCACTCATCACTGTCAAACGCTCCCTGAACACTTCAGCGAGCAGCCTTTCTAATCGACCTGGCCGGGGGTATCCATGGAAGGATATCGATCTCATCCCGTCAGTAGAGGATGCCTGGTCCATTTTTTAAAAATGCCTTCCTCACCATCTTGAATAAGCATGCCCCATTCAAAAATTTAGAACCAGGAACAGATATAGCCCTTGGTTCTCTCCTGACCTGACTGCCCTTAACCAACAGAAAAACATCCTATGGCGTTCTGCATTAGCATCGAACAGCCCCCGTGATATGCAACTTTTCAGGGAAGCCAGAAAACCATATACACAGGCAGTTAGACAGCCAAGGCTAGCTTTTCAAGCAGAAATTTGCTTTCTGCAAACACAATTCTAAAAAGTTCTGGGACACCGTAAAGTCCATGGAGAATAAGAACACCTCCTCCCAGCTTCAACCGCTCTGAAGATAGGAAACACTGTCACCACGACAAATCCACTATAATTGAGAATTTCAATAAGCATTTTTCCACGGCTGGCCATGCTTTCATCTGGCTGCCCTACCCGGACAACAGCACTGCCCTCCCCTGCTGCTACTCGCCCCAAGCTTCCCCCATTCTTCTTTCTCCCAAATACAGTCAGCTGATGTCCTAAATGAGCTGCAAAATCTGGACCCTTACCACATCAGCCGGGCTAGATAATCTGGACCCTTTCTTTCTAAAACTATCTGCTGAAATTGTTGCCACCCCTATTACTAGCCTCTTCAACCTCTCTTTCGTTGTTACACGCGAAACGCGTCCAGCCTAAGAACGCCTACACACGCCCCACAATGGAGCAAGGAGAGTATGTAGGAGACAAACCGCGGACCGTGCGCTTAGGTGTTAAATAATCTCCCCTCGTACTTAAGCGCCCAAAGAAAGGACCTGAGGAAGAAACCTAGAGGAGGAAACGGAGGAGCATACCCTTGTGAGACCCTAGACGGTGCTGTGACCCAACCGCTTACTCATCTTTTACTGTCTGCCTTTACCTCGGGCGTGCTTTCTGAACGAGATCTTATTCGAAAAAGCCCAAGAAAACATTGCAACCACAGGAGTAGTCACCAAATTACCGATGCCCAATGATAATCGAGATACCCACACAGGCAACAAAAGAACAGGAGTAAAGCCACCAAGGCGGGAAACGGGAGGCTACGGGCAACTCGGCCGGGCACCGGGCGTGGGCGCACCTTCCACAATGCAAAATGCTAGGGGTTCGAGAGGAGTCAGTCCTGTGAGGGAGTCTACGCCATAGAGCCGGGACGGTCCGTAGCCAAGTGTGTGCCACCCACCCAATAACCAGGGAATACGCACCGCTCGGGAAGGTCATTACACAAGCCCCGAAGGTACATCAGGACGCTAAAGACGCGGCCCAAACCAACGGATCAGAAACGGCGAAACTGAACGAGTAGATGGCTGGCTGGCCCAAAAGCCAGAGCACTACATGCATCCGCAGTACGCTAGTGGGCACCACATTGAGGGTGGGCTTTTAAAAGTACTCTAGCCTCACAATGCACTCCCCGTCACACGGCCCTAACCTCGGCATACCTCGCGAACAACAGGAGAAACTGCGCGACACGCCATCTCGGCTCCTCGCGCTACCATGGAGGTGGCCTGCGGCTTCGGGGTTTCCAACCAGGACGATCCTCCTACTTTTGCCTCTCCGAACTCGGACGCTCGGTGTCAAATCGACACGGAAGGTGGGTCTGTCTGCTACCAGCGGGCCATCTAGTGCAGTCTACATTAATGAGTGTGGGTGTTGCCCCACACCGAGCTGATGGTCCGAATGTAATCAATAACTGGTAACCGACTTTTGCTCATGTATACATCAATTTGATTGCGCTGCGTTGCGTGCTGGAATGTTTCAATATCCACGCGTCGTCACCGAGACCGACACTATTCTGTATACTTTCTGGCCCTTTCTTTTGACACGGTGTTCAACAGAGCCTCGTCGCGAAGGCGAGCTTCACAGATGACCATACTAACAATCTTTCCGTGCGTCCAAAACATGCCTCTTAAAAATCACAAGTAACAGACCACAAAGTGGCGAACGAATGACTCTCCATCACTCGTATAGAGGCGATCGACTCGCACTAGCAACCGCGTGGCGGTCGCCCGCGCTGCCCCATATCATCACCTATGCTTTGGACCTGGTCTGGACTTAGAATATGTAATGACACCATAGCTGAGCTAGACATACACTAGAGGGTGTTAACACTGGCCTATACTATGGGTGGTACTGAGAAGACATTGTGAAAGTCCTGCTTCAGTCCAAAGACAATGCTCACGGAAGTCATAGAGCGCCGAAGTGCTACGCAACACCAATCCGAAGAGGTGCAGGAAAAAGGTTCTGAATTCGGCTTGCTCGGCATATGCTTCGCGCAAGTAGATAAGCAACGCGATGCCTTACTCATGCTGCCAAAACAAATACCCTGATAACAAGCTGACACATGCAACTACCAAGGCCTACGAAACTGTCACCCATTGTGACCATTAGTCAACTTTAACAAAAATAGAACCCTCGGGACAAAAACCTCTTAACTCAATAAATTGGATAGCAGTCCAGTCTATCACAGAGTGGCGCCACCTTATTTGTCACAAAGACCCGAGACTAGCACCCCAACCGACTGCACCTGTACACAATAGCTCGTTGGAGCTCCGGCAGCTCCGTCTCGATAATTGATCTCAAAACGTCCCTGAACCCAGCCGGGAATTTCTATACCAGGAGTCCGAAGAGAAACCCTACTATTTCTGTCTCTCTAACAAGGTTGTTGCAGAAAAATTTGTTTGTGTCATTGCAAATCATATTCGTGTTAAGTGACCTAACCGACCTTGCCAAAGCTATTAGTTTGCATAACTGCTAGGTGATAAAATTTGTGTTTAAAAGTCTCCCACCACATATACTTCTCACTGCTTCGAGTAGGCTTGTTGAGTCACGCTATAATGCTCAAATGCCCACCATATCTCGTCATACTTAAATGTACCTCACAGCGAGTTTGCTCACAGACTAAGGCAGATATCAATCTTACTCAGATACAAAATCTCAATAACTCTGCGCAAGAGAAACTGCGATCGGAATTCAGGCTCTTTCCCTCTTTTAGTTGGATCGGACATTCTCTCCTGCTAACAGCAAATCTTCTCTGACTCATCGTCTCACAAAGAACTAGCCAATCAATGAGAGAACGAACATACTCTAGACTTATGAACTCCTTGAAGAAAACACAATTGCGAAATAGGAACATTACCAACGGTGCGCGAATAATTCTCTCCTCATGACATGAGCTTTCTCAAGCAAAATATACGCAAGCTATGTTCAGTGGCGTAGCAGCTTGTATTAGATTCACTCAACACAACTGCTCGCGTGTAACACTATACCTCTGACTACGACAGACAGATTAGTTAGCCACCGATGATACTCACTCAGAACAACTAGCCTTCGTGTCGTTACCCTACTCCTAGTTAAAGCATTTTGGATATGGAAGAGGTTTTATGTTTTGCGATTCGGCTGTTCTTCCATCTGCCTCAGGTTTCGAATACTTTTGTCTCGTCTACTTGCTAACTTTTTCGGATTCTAGAGGCCGGACACAACGACACATCCTCCCAGATGGGCGGTATCTCCATATTTCTAGGTCATGTTTTTAGTCAACTCTCCACCTGGTAGCTAGCCTTCAGTATTGCTCCATTACATCTCTATGATCTATTCCGCTCGCATGCGTAGCCAGCTCTATATATTAGTTTTATTCTTATATTTACAGATTATCACTATATTATACGATTACCCATAACTTTACTAATTTTGCCTTAAGGCCTTTGCCCCTGTTGAGGTACTCTCATATACATCTCTCGATGCCTTTTAAGAGCTAGCATGTTGTAATAATAAGAGCTCCTCTTGTTTTCTTGTATCACTTTTTAAATATTTTTGACTTATTATTGTTTTTGTTATAATTAAACCTCTTTCCATTTGAGTCGTCAAGATAACTGAGTGTCCAGTGATAATGTTTATTGAGAGAATCAGCTCGACGATAATATATACTGCGAGTCTTACAATTGCGACTTGCTGGTTTTCCATCATTGGCCAAGAGTGTACAACTCCCATCAAGGCATTCTCCCGCAGGTCGACACAGGTCTGCAATTTTACTCAAAAACAAACACAAAGTTATTAGTTACACAGAAGGATTAAAAGAAAACAATACCAAGAGAAACGCGTAATGAAGAGGTTGACAACAATTATGACCTAACCTGGCGTAAAATAAAGGATTAAATAAAGTATAAAAAATAAATAAAATAAAAAATTGACAAGCTTACACACTCTTAGGCACAAATAGCCCTCACCAAAGCCTGGAAATGTGTTGGGTCATTGTCCTGTTGAAAAACAAATTTATAGTCCTCCTAAGCGCAAACTAGATGGGATGGAGTATCGTTGCAAAATGCTGTGTGTAGCCATGCTGGTTAGTGTGCCTTGAATTCTAAATAAATCACAGTTTCACCAGCAAAGCACCATCACACCTCCTCCTCCATGCTTTACGGTGGGAACCACACATGCAGAGATCATCTGTCCACCTACTCTGCGTCTCAAAAGTCACGGCAGTTGAACAAAGAATCTCTAATTGGACTCATCAGAGAGATTTCCACCGCGTGTAATGTCCATTGCTTGTGTTTCTTGGCTCAAGCAAGTCTTTTCTTCTTATTGGTGTTCTTTAGTAGTGATTCTTTGCAGAAATTCGACCATGAAGGCCTGATTCACGCAGTCTCCTCTCAACAGTTGATGTTGAGATGTCTGCTATTTGAACTCTGTGAAGCATTTACAGTTGAAAGTCGGAGATTACATACACTTATGTTGGTCATTTAAACACAAAATTCTTGTTATCAAACTATAGCTTTTGCAAGTCGGTGTAGGACATTCTACTTTGCATTGACAAATACATTTTTTCCAAACAATGTTTAAAGACAGATGATTTCACTTATAATTCACTGTATCACAATTCCAGTGGGGTCAGAAGTTTACACATACACTAAGTTGACTGTGCCTTTTAAATAGCTTGGAAAATTCCAGAAAATGATGTAATGCTTTAAAGCTTCTGATAGGTTAATGACATTCATTTGAGTCAATTGGAGGATGTACCTGTGGATGTATTTCAAGGCCTACCTTCAAACTCCAGTGCCTCTTTGCTTGACATCCATGGGAACATCAAAAGAAATCAGCCAAGACCTCAGAAAAAACATTGTGGACCTCCACAAGTCTGGTTCTTCCTTAGGAGCAATTTCCAAATGCCTGAAGGTACCACATTCATCTGTACAAACAATAGTATGGCAAGTGTTAACACCATCGGACCACGCAGCCGTCATTACCGCTCAGAAAGGAGACACGTTTCTGTCTCCTAGAGATGAATGTACTTTGGTGCGAAAAGTGCAAATCAACCAGAACAACAGCAAAGGACCTTCGTGAAGATGCTGGAGGAAACGGGTACAAAAAATCTATATCCACAGTAAAAACGAGTCCTATATCGACAACCTGAAAGCAGCTCAGCAAGGAAGAAAGTCATTGCTCGAAAACCGCCCATTAAAAAATCCAGACTACGTTTGCAACTGCACATGGGACAAGATCATACTTTTTGGAGAAAATTTCCTCTGGTCTGATGAAACAAAAAATAGAACTGTTTGGCCATAATGAGCATCGTTATGTTTGTAGGAAAAAGGGGGATGCTTGACAAGCCGAAGAACAACCCATCCCAACAATGAAGCACGGGGGGGGCAGCATCATGTTGTGGGGTTGCTTTGCTGCAGGAGGGACTGGTGCACTTCACAAAATAGAGGCATCATGAGGGAGGAAAATTTATGTGGATATATGAAGCAACATCTCAAGACATCAGTCAGGAAGTTAAAGCTTGGTTGCAAATGCGTCTTCCAAATGGACAATGACCCCAAGCATACTTAACAAAGTTGTGGCAAAATGGCTTAAGGACAACAAAGTCAAGGTTTTGGAGTAGTCATCACAAAAGCCCTGACCTCAATCCCATAGAAAATTTGTGGGCAGAACTGAAAAAGCGCGTGCGAGCAGGTTGCCTACAAACCTGACTCAGTTAAAGCCAACTGGACATTTACTCCTGATTATTATTTGACCATTGCTGGTCATTTATGAACATTTGAACATCTTGGCCATTGTCTGTTATAAGATCTTCCACCCGGCACAGCCAGAAGAGGACTGGCCACCCCTCATAGCCTGGTTCCTCTCTAGGTTTCTTCCTAGGTTTTGGCCTTTCTAGGGAGTTTTTCCTAGCCGCCGTGCTTCTACACTTGCATTGTTTGCTGTTTGGGGTTTTAGGCTGGGTTTCTGTACAGCACTTCGAGATATTAGCTGATGTACGAAGGGCTATATAAAATAAACTTGATTTGATTTGAGTTACACCAGCTCTGTCAGGAGGAATGGGCCAAAATTCACCCAACTTATTTTGGGAAGCTTGTGGAAGGCTACCTGAAACGTTTGACCCAAGTTAAACAATTTAAAGACAATGCTACCAAATACTAATTTAGTATATGTAAACTTCTGACCCACTTGGTTATGTGATGAAAGAAATAAAAGCTGAAATAAATCATTCTCTCTACTATTATTCTGACATTTCACACTCTTAAAATAAAGTCGTGATTCTAATTGACTTAAGACAGGTAATTTTTTACTAGGATTAAATGTCAGGAATTGTGAAACTGCGTTTGAAATGTAATTGGCTAAGGTGTTAACTTCAGACTTCAACTGTATTTGGGCTGCAATTTCTGAGGCTGGTAACTCTAATGAACTCTGAGTTAGCGTTTCCTGTGGTGGTTCTCATGAGAGCCAGTTTCATCATAGCGCTTGATGGTTTTTGCGACTGCACTTGAAGTTCTTTAAATTTTGGTTAAAAGACTTGGTCTTTTACCAAATAGGGCTATCTTCTGTATACCGCCCCTACCTTGTCACAACACAAATTATTGTCTCAAACGCATTAACTTTCAACAGGTGTTCCTTATTAATTTAAATGCATTCCAGGTGACTACCTCATGAGTCTGGTTGAGAGAATGCCAAGAGTGTGCAAAGCTGTCAAGGCAAAGGATGGCTACTTTGAATGAAGAATCTAAAATATATTTTGATTTGTTTAACACTTTTTTTGGTTACTACATGATTCCATATGTGTTTTTTCATAGTGGTGATGTCTTCTATTATTGTAGAAAATAGTAAAAATAAATTAAAACCCTTGAATGAGTAGGTGACAACTTTTGACGGGTACTGTATGTGTACGTACACATGTGCGTATATTTATTTCCAATTGTATGTTTTATTAAATTTTTATATGTATGCTGCTTTTGTTAAGGGGAGGGAGGTGTTTCAATAAGTATAAGGGGATAAAAGGATGTACCTGTTCAAGTTGTAATTTGTGTTTCTTTATATTCACCCAATTCCAGATAGCTGATGTTCTGAAAGAGCTGCAAAGTCTGGACCCCTACAAATCAGCCGGGCTAGACAATCTGGACCCTCTCTTTCTAAAATGATCTGCCGAAATTGTTGCCACCCCTATTACTAGCCTGTTCAACCTCTCTTTCGTATCGTCTGAGATTCCCAAAGATTGGAAAGCTGCCGCGGTCATCCCCCTCTTCAAAGGGGGTGACACTCTTAGATCCAAACTGCTACAGACCTATATATATCCTACCCTGTCTTTCTAAGGTCTTCGAAAGCCAAGTTAACAAACAGAATTACCACCATTTCGAATCCCACCGTACCTTCTCCGCTATGCAATCTGGTTTCAGAGCTGGTCATGGGTGCACCTCAGCCATGCTCAAGGTCCTAAACGACATCATAACCGCCATCGATAAGAGACATTACTGCGCAGCCGTATTCATCAACCTGGCCAAGGCTTTCGACTCTGTCAATCACCACATTCTTATTGGCAGACTCGACAGCCTTGGTTTCTCAAATGATTGCCTCGCCTGGTTTACCAACTACTTCTCAGACAGAGTTCAGTGTGTCAAATCGGAGGCCTGTTGTCCAGACCTCTTGCAGTCTCTATGGGGGTGCCACAGGTTCAATCCTCGGGCCGACTCTCTTCTCTGTATACATCAATGAATGTCACTCTTGCTGCTGGTGATTTCTCTGATCCACCTCTACAAGACGACACGATTCTGTATACTTCTGGCCCCTCTTTGGACACTGTGTTAACTAACCTCCAGACGAGCTTCAATGCCATACCACTCTCCTTCCGTGGCTCCAACTGCTCTTAAATGCAAGTAAAACTAAATGCATGCATTCAATCGATCACTGCCCGCACCTGCAGTGCCAGTCCAGCATCACTACTCTGGACGGCTCTGACTTAGAAATACGTGGACAACTACAAATACTTAGGTGTTGGTTCGACTGTAAACTCTCCTTCCAGACTCACATTAAGCATCTCCAATCCAAAATTAAATCTAGAATCGGCTTCCTATTTCGCAACAAAGCATCTTCACTCAAGCTGCCAAACATACCCTCGTAAAACTGGCCATCCTACCGATCCTCACTTCGGCGATGTCATCTGTAAAATAGCCTCCAACACTCTACTCAACAAATTGGAGCATCAGGCCACCGTTTTGTCACCAAAGCCCCATATATTACCCACCACTGCGACCTGTACGTCTCATTGGTTGGCCCTCGTTCATACTCGTCGCCAAACACTGGCTACAGGTTATCTACAAGTCTCTGCTAGGTAAAGCCTCGCCTTATCTCAGCTCACTGGTCACCATAGCAGCACCCACTCATAGCACGCCTCCAGCAGGTATATTTACTGGTCACCCCAAAGCCAATTCATCCTTTGGTCGCCTTTCCTTCCAGTTCTCTGCTGCCAATGACTGGAACAAACTGCAAAAATCACTGAAGCTGGAGACTCATATCTCCCTCACTAGCTTTAAGCACCAGCTGTCAGAGCAGCTCACAGATCACTGCACCTGTACAAGCCCATCTGTATACAGCCCATCTATCTACCTCATCCCCTACTGTATTTATTTATTTATCTTCTCCTTTGCACCCCAGTATCTCTACTTGCACATTCATCTCTGCACATCTACCATTCCAGTGTTAATTGCTATATTGAATTACTTCCCCACTATGGCCTATTTATTGCTTATCTTACCTCATTTGCACTCACTGTATATAGACTTGTTTTTATTTTTTCTACTGTATTATTCGACTGTTTTTTTTATTCCATTGTAACTCTGTGTTGTTGTATGTGTCAAATTAATAACTTGTTCTCAACTAGCCTACCTGGTTAAATAAAGGTGAAATAAATTAAATTGCCAATATAAATATGTATAMATTTTTTTTAAATTAAAAGTGATGCTACTCGAAAAGCTATGAGACTTGAAATTGAGCTCAGGTGCATCCTGTTTCCATCTAGATGTTTCTCGAACTTGATTGGAGTCCACCTGTGGTTAATTCAATTGATTGCGTTCAACACCATAGTGCCCACAGAGCTCATCACTGAGCTAAGGACCCTGGGACTTAACACCTCCCTCTGCAACTGGATCCTGGACTTCCTGACGTGCTGCCCCCAAGTGGTACAGGTAAGCAACAACACGTCTGCCACGCTGATCCTCAACACTGGAGCCCCTCAAGGGTGCGTGCTTAGTCCCCTCCTGTGCTCCCTGTTCACCCACGACTGTGTGACCAAACACGACTCCAACACCATCATTAAGTTTGCTGACGACAACAGTGGTAGGCCTGATCACCGACAACGATGAGACAGCCTATAGGGAGGAGGTCAGAGACTGCCAGGACAACAACCTCTCCCTCATTGTGAGCAAGACAAAGGAGCTGATCGTGGTCTACAGGAAAAGGTGGGCCAAACAGGCCCTCATTAACATTGACGGGGCTGTAGTGGAGCTGGTCAAGAGTTTCAAGTTCCTTGGTGTCCACATCACCAACAAACTATCATGGTCCAAACACACCAARACAGTTGTGAAGAGGGCACGACAACACCTTTTCCCACCTTAGGAGACTGAAAAGGTTTGTCATGGGACCCCAGATCCTCAAAGTTCTACAGCTCCACCATCAGTAGCATCCTGACCGGTTGCATCACGGGCTGGTATGGCAACCGCTCGTTATCTGACCTTGATGGCGCTAAAGAGGATAGTGCGTACAGCACAGTACATCACTGGGCCCGAGTTCCTGCCATCCAGGACCTATATACTAGTCGGTGTCCAAARAATTGTCAAAGACTCCAGTCACCCAAGTCATAGAATGTTCTCTCTGCTACCGCACGGCAAGTCTAGGACCAAAGGGCTCCGTAACAGCTTCTACCCCCAAGCCATGAGACTGCTTAACAATTAATCAAATGGCTACCCGGACTATTTACATATCTACGCATAGTCATTTTTACCAGTACCTACGTGTACAATTAACTTACCTGTACCCCCCAGCACATTGACTCTGTACCGGTACCCCCTGTATATAGCCTCRTTATTGTTATTACATTTTTTTACTTAAGAAAATATTGACCAAATAAACTGAACTCTTTCTTGAACTGCATTGTTGGTAAAGGGCTTGTAAGTAAGCATTTCACGGTAAGGTCTGTTGTGTTCGGCACATGACAAATAAAGTTTGATTTGACATGATTTGGAAAGGCACACCTGTCTATAGAAGGTCCCACAGTTGACAGTGCATGTCACAGCAAAAACCAAGCCATGAGGTCGAAGGAATTGTCCATAGATCTCAGACAGGAATGTGTCGAGGCACAGATCTGGGGAAGGGTTCCAAAAAATGTCTGCAGCATTGAAGGTCCCCAAGAACACAGTGGCCTCCATCATTCTTAAATGGAAGAAATTTGGAACCACCAAGACTCTGCTTAGAGCTGAGAAAACAAGCTTCTTTGGTCTGATGAAACCAAGATTTAACTCTTTGGCCTGAATGCCAAGCGTCATGTCTGGAGGAAACCTGGCACCATCCCTACGGTGAASCATGGGGGTGGCAGCATCATGCTGTGGGGATGTTTTTCAGCGGCAGGGACTGGGAGACTAGTCAGGATCGAGGGAAAGATTAACGAAGCAAAGTATRGAGAGATCCTTGATGAAAACCTGCTCAGGGCCTCAGACTGGGGCGACGGTTCACCTTCCACCAGGACAACGCAGGAGTGGTTTCGGGTCTCAATATCCTTGAGTGGCCCAGCCAGTGACCTGAAAGTAGCTGTGCAGTGACACTCCCCATCCAACCTGACAGAGCTTGAGCAGATCTGCAGAGAAGAATGGGAGAAACTCCCAAATACAGGTGTGCAAAGCTTGTAGCGTCATACCCAAGAAGACTTGAGGCTGTAATTGCTGCCAAAGGTGCTTCAACAAAGTACTGGGGTAAAGGGTCTGAATACTTATGTTTATGTAATATTTCATTTTTTATATTTTATAAATTTGCAAACATTTCTTAAACTGTTTTTGCTTTGTCATTATTGGGTATTGTGTGTAGATTGATGAGAAAAACTAACAATTTAATCAATTTTAGAATAAGGCTGTAACGTAACAAAATGTGGGAAAATGTAAGGGGTCTGAATAGTTTCCRAATGCACACTATTGGTTGTGTCCCCCTGTTCTAGCTGTGCACCAGAACATCTCTGACTGGAAGGAGTACCTGATGAACCGGCTGGTTGGAGCCAGAACTTTGCCTGTGGACTTCTATATGAAGGTAACACTTGTGTCAGACATACTTTTTCTTTGTGGTAGAACCAACCAAATTTCCACATCTCTCCACCACTGCCCCTTGTCTCTGTAATGGCCTTCCCTTCTCTCTCTGCATGTGTCTCCCCCCTTCTCTCTTTTTCTCCTTCCTCCCTCTCAGCTGGCAGAGAGTATGAAGTGTCCATTCCGTACTGGCATGCGTGTGGAGGTGGTGGACCGCACTCTGGTGAGCCGAACACGGCTGGCAGTGGTGGACACTGTGACCGGAGGCCGCCTAAGACTGGTCTATGAGGACGGGGAGCAGGAGGCCAAAGGGGAGCCCCTCTCTGACGTCTGGTGCCACATGTGGAGCCCCCTTCTGCACCCAGTGGGCTGGTCCAGCAAAGTGGGCCACGTCATCAAACTGGCTGGTACGGGATTAAACCAACTGGTGCACGGGGGGGGGGGGTTCTATGTTGATTAAGTTGAAGGTTGATAATATGAAACATTTTTCCCCAGACGTTGACCACCCAACATTCCGTAAGGTGTACTGTGACAGCGTCCCCATGCTGTTTAAGAAGGTCAGTGTACAGACTGATCACATGAATCAATGTCTATCTACAGCTCATTTGTTGATGGTTTGATGAACACCAGAGGAGTCTGCAAAAGAAACACAAATAGAGTGCTGTTTCTGCAACAAGCCACAACGGCTTGTTTCACGACTGGACTTCTATAACACTGTTATGCCTCTCTATCACCCCCCACAGCCCAGGACTGTGTACATGGAAGGAGGCTTCTTTGAGGTGGGAATGAAGCTGGAGGCCATCAACCCTGTAAACCTGGGCAACATCTGTGTGGCCACTATACACAAGGTAATGATTGAGAGGATTTTCATTCTTGGCTGCAATGCTGTAATGTTTTAACTAATATTGTCTATGTACACTTAATTTGGCTCTATACTCCAACATTTTGGACTTGATATTAAATGTTTTATATGAGGTGACAGAACAGAATGTCACCTTTTATTTGAGGGTATTTTCATACATATGTTTTACAGTTTAGAAATGAAAGCACTATGTATCTAGTCCCTCCATTTGAAGGTGTCATAAGTATTTGCACAAATGTACTTATAGTGTATTAAAGTAGGGGTTAAAATTGATTTAATTGTCATTGTCAACGATCTACACAAAATACTCTAATTTCAAAGTGGAAGAAAAATTATAACATTTGTAAAAAATATTATAATAATAATATGGAAAATAAATTGGTGTTCTATCTTGATTTAGATAATTATTCAAGCCCCTGAGTCAATGCATGTTAGAATCCCCTTTGGCAGTGATTACAGCTGTGAGTCTTTCTGGGTAAGTCTCTAAGWGCTTTGCACACYGGAATTGCACAATATTTGCACATTCTTTAAAAAACAAGTTGGTTATTGATCATTGCTAGACAGTCATTTTCATGTCTTGTCATAGATTTTAAAGCCGATTTTAAGTCAGAACTGTAACTCAGCCACTCAGGAACATTCAATGAAATTCAACTCCACTGTAGATTTGTTCTAGTGTTTTAGGTTATTGTCCTGCTGAAATGTGAATTTGTCTCTGTGTCCGTTGGAAAGCAGACTGAATCAGGTTTTCCCCAAGGATTTTGCCTGTGCTTGGCGCTATTCCGTTTATTTGTATCTTAAACTCCCTAGTCCTTGCCGATGACAAGCATACCCATAACATGATGCAGCCACCACCATGCTTGAAAATATAAAGTGGTACTCAGTGATGTGTTGTGTTGGATTTGTCCCAAACATAACACTTTCTTTTCAAGACATTTCTTCCACAGTTTTTGCAGTATTACTTCAGTGCCTTATTGCAAACAGGTTGCATGTTTTGGAATATTTTTATTCTGTACAGGCTTTCCTTCTTTTCACTCTGTCATTTAGGTTAGTATTGTGGAGTAACTACAATGTTGTTCATCCATCTTCAATTTCCTCCTATCGCAGCCATTAAACTCTGTAACTGTTTAAAAGCAGGGTTTCCCTAACTCGGTCCTGGGGTTCATGTTTTTTGCCCTAGCACTACACAGCYGATTGAAATGATGAACTCATCATCAAGCTTTGATTATTTAAATCAGCTGTGTAGTGCTTTAATGGCTTCTTCTGTCCAGCAAACTTGTGATTCAACCTGTTTTTTGTTTGTTTGTATTTATTTATTTTTATTTCACCTTTTATTTAACCAGGTAGGCAAGTTGAGAACAAGTTCTCCTTTACAACTGCGACCTGGCCAAGAAAGTAAAGCAGTGCGACAAAAACAACAACAGAGTTACACTTGGGATAAACAAACGTACAATCAATAACACAATAGAAACATCTGTACACAGTGTGTGCAAATTAAGTAAGAAGGTAAGGCAATAAATAGGCCAATAGTGGCAAAGTGATTACAATTTAGCAATTTACACTGGAGTGATATATGTGCAGATGATGATGTGCAAGTAGAAATACTGGTGTGCAAAAGAGCAGAAAAACAAATATGGGGATGAGGAAGGTAGTTGGTTGGATGGGCTATTTACAGATGGGCTGTGTACAGGTGCAATGATCGGTAAGCTGCTCTGACAGCTGATGCTTAAAGTTAGTGAGGGAGATATAAGTCTCCAACTTCAGTGATTTTTGCCATTTGTTCCAGTCATTGGCAGCAGAGAACTGGAAGGAAAGGCGGCCAAAGGAGGTGTTGGCTTTGGGGATGACCAGTGAAATATACCTGCTGGAGCGCATGCTACGGGTGGGTGTTGCTATGGTGACCAGTGAGCTGAGATAAGGCGGAGCTTTACCTAGCAAAGACTTACAGATGACCTGGAGCCAGTGGGTTTGGCGACGGATATGTAGTGAGGGCCAGCCAACGAGAGCATACAGGTCGCAGTGGTGGGTAGTATATGGGGCTTTGGTGACAAAACGGATGGCACTGTGATAGACTGCATCCAATTTGCTGAGTAGAGTGTTGGGGGCTATTTTGTAAATGACATTGCTGAAGTCAAGSATCGGTAGGATGGTCAGTTTTACGAGGGTATGTTTGGCAGCATGCGTGAATGAGGCTTTGTTGCGAAATAGGAAGCCGATTCTAGATTTAATTTTGGATTGGAGATGCTTAATGTGAGTCTGGACGGAGAGTTTACAGTCTAGCCAGACACCTAGGTATTTATAGTTGTCCACATATTCTGAGTCAGAACCGTCCAGAGTAATGATGCTAGTCGGGCAGGCGGGTGCGGGCAGCGATCGGTTGAAGAGCATGCATTTAGGTTTACAAGTATTTAAGAGCAGTTGGAGGCCACGAAAGGAGTGTTGTATGGCGTTGAAGCTCGTTTGGAGGTTTGTTAATAGTGTCCAAAGAAGGGCCAGATGTATACAGAATGGTGTCGTCTGCGTAGAAATGGATCAAAGAATCACCCGCAGAAAGAGCAACATTTTTGATATATACAGAGAAAAGAGTCGGCCCGAGAATTGAACCCTGTGGCACCCCCATAGAGACTGCCAGAGGTCCGGACAACAGGCCCTCCAATTTGACACACTGAACWCTGAGAAGTAGTTAGTGAACCAGTCGAGGCAGTCATTAGAGATATCAAGGCTGTTGAGTCTGCCGATAAGAATACAGTGATTGAYAGAGTCAAAAGCCTTGGCCAGGTCAATGAAGACGGCTGCACAGTACTGTCTTTTATCGATGGCAGTTATGATATCGTTTAGGACCTTGAGCGTGGCTGAGGTACACCCGTGACCAGCCCGGAAACCAAATTGCATAGCGGAGAAGGTACGGTGGGATTCGAAATGGTCGGTGAACTGTTTGTTCACTTGGCTTTTGAATACTTTAGAAAGGCAGAGCAGGATGGATATAGGTCTATAACTGTTTGGGTCTAGAGTGTCTCCCCCTTTGAAGAGGGGAATGACTGCGGCCGCTTTCCAATCTTTASGAATCTCAGACGATACGAAAGAGAGGTTGAACAGACTAGTAATACGGGTTGCAACAATGGTAGCAGATCATTTTAGGAAGAGAGGGTCCAGATTGTCTAGCCAAGCTGATTTGTAGGGATCCAGATTTTGCAGCTCTTTCAGAACATCAGCTGTCTGGATTTGGGTGAAGGAGAATCGGGGGGAGGGGGGGCTTGAGCCAGTTGCTGCGGGGGGTACGGAGCTGTTGGCCGGGTTTGGGGTAGCCAGGTGGAAATCATTGACAGCCGTATAGAGATGCTTATTGAAATTATCGTGGATTTATCAGTGGTGACAGTGTTTCTTAGTCTCAGTGTAGTGGGCAGCTGGGAGGAGGTACTCTTATTCTCCATGGACTTTAGTGTCCCAAACCATTGTGGAATTAGTGCTGCAGGATGCAAATTTCTGTTTGAAAAGCTAGCCTTTGCTTTCCTAACTGACTATGTGTATTGATTCCTGACTTCCCTGAAAAGTTGCATATCGCGGGGACTATTCGAAGCTAGTGCAGTACGCCATAGGGTGATTTTGTGCTGGTCAAGGGCAGTCAGGTCTGGAGTGAACCAAGGGCTATATCTGTTCTAATTTCTAMATTTTTTGGAAGTAGCATGCTTGTTTAAGATGGTGAGGAAAGCACGTTTAAGGAACAACCAGGCATCCTCTACTGACGGGATGAGGTCAATATCCTTCCAGGATACCTTGGCCAGGTCGATTAGAAAGGCCTGCTCGCAGAAGTGTCTTAGGGAGCGTTTGACAGTGATGATTGTTGGTCGTTTGACCGCGGACCCATTACGGACACAGGTAATGAGGCAGTGATCGCTGAGATCCTGGTTGAAAACAGCAGAGGTGTATTTAGAGGGCAAGTTGATCAGGATGATATCTATGAGGGTGCCCATGTTTTATGGATTTGGGGTTGTACCTGGTAGGTTCCTTGATCATTTGTGTAAGATTGAGGGTATCTAGCTTTGATTGTAGGACGGCCRGGGTGTTAAGCATATCCCAATTTAGGTCACCTAGCAGTACGAACTCTGACGATAGATGGGGGRGCTATCAATTCACATATGGTGTCCAGGGCACAGCTGGGAGCTGAGGGGGGTCTATAACAACAGTGAGGGACTTATTTCTGGAGAGATGGATCTTTAAAAATAGAAGCTCGAACTGTTTGGGCATAGACCTGGATAGTATGACAGAACTCTACAGTAGATTGCAATTCCGCCACCTTTAGCAGTACTGTCTTTACGGAAAATGTTGTAATTGGGAATGGAAATTTCCAAATTTTTGGTGGCCTTCCTAAGCCAGGATACAGACACGGCTAGGACATTTGGGTTGGCGGAGCGTGCTAAAGCAGTGAATAAAACAAACTTAGGAAGGAGGCTTCTGATGTTAACATGCATGAAACCAAGGCTTTTTCGGTTACAGGAGTCAACCAATGAGAGCACCTTGGGAATAGGTGTGATGCTGGGGGCTACAGGGCCTAGGTTAACCTCTACATCACCAGAGGAACAGAGTAGGATAAGGGTACGGCTAAAGGCTATAAGAACTGGTTGTCTAGTGCGTTGGGGACAGAGAATAAAAGGAGCAGATTTCTGGGCRTGGTAGAATAGATTCAGGGCATAATGTACAGACAAGGGTGTGGTAGGATGTGAGTACAGTGGAKGTAAACCTAGGCATTGAGTGACGATGAGAGCGGTTGCGTCTCTGGAGGCACCATTTAAGCCAGGTGAGGTCTCCGCATGTGTGGAGGGTGCAACAAAAGAGCTATCTAAGGCATTTAGGATGGGGCTGGGGGCTCTTTAGTGAAATAAAACAATAATAACTAACCTAAACAGCAGTTGACAAGGCAAATTGACATTAGGGAGAGGCAGGAGTAGCCGAGTGATCATAGGGTCCAATGAGCAGCAATAGGTGAGTCAGGGGGCCATTCGGTAGTCGCAACTACGCTTGGCGAGCTGGAGACACGGCAATTCATAAAACTACTGGGCCGTGGCCTGCAGATGGATCTTCGGCGACGTCGCAACGGAAAAGCCTGTTGAAACCACCTGGTGAAACCACCAGTCGTGATGGATCGGCGGGGCTCCGTGATGGCAATAAAGGGTCCAGGTCAATTGGCAAAGGAGGTATTGTAGCCAAAGAATTAGCTGGTGGACCTCTTCAGCTAGCCAGGAGATGGGCCTAGCTCGAGGCTAGTTCAAGGCTAACTCTTGCTTGCTTCGTGACAAAGACGTTCGCCAGGAGTAGCCACTCAGATTTCAGCTAGCTAGCTGCGATGATCCGGTGTAAAGGTCCAGAGCTTGCGGTAGGATTCCGGAGATGTGGTAGAGAAAAAGAAGTACGATATGCTCTGGGTTGATTTCGCGCTGTGCAGACTGGCAGGTATTGACCGAGCTGAGGCTGGCTGGTGTCCGAGTTAACGGTGAAGACCCCTAGCAGTGGCTAACTGACTAGTAGCTAGTTAGCTGGCTTGCTTCTGATGGGGGTTCCGGTTCTAAAGTATAAAAATAGCAGATCCGTACCATATTGGGTGAGGCGGGTTGCAGGAGAGTATATTCAGTCCGTAGATGGAAAGTGAGATTAAAATATATACGAAATATATATGGGGGAAAAACGGGGGAAATTATTATTTACACGGGACAAGAAAAAACACATGTCTGACTGCTACGCCATCGTGGATTACCTTGAAATGGAGTCTAGTAGGAAGGTAACTGTTGTAACTCTCTCTTACTCTCTCTCTCTCCCAGGTGCTGTTGGATGGCTACCTGATGGTGGGCATTGATGGCACAGATGGGTCGGGTGATGGGTCTGACTGGTTCTGCTACCATGCTTCCTCCCATGCCATCCTACCCAAGGGATACTGCCAGAAGCACAACATACAGCTCACACCACCCCCTGGTAATACCCTACACTCTCTCTCATCCCTACACTCTCTCTCATCCCTACACTCTCTCTCATCCCTACACTCTCTCTCATCCCTACCCTCTCTCTCTCAGCCCTAACACCTCTCTTCTCAGCCTACCCTCTCGCTCTCTCAGCCCTACCATCTCTCTCTCACCCTACCCTCGTCTCTCTCAGCCTACCCTCTCTCTCTCAGCCCTACCCTTTCTCTCTCAGGCCCTACCTCTCTCTCTCAGCGCCTACCCTCCTCTCTCAGTCCCTTATCCTCTCTCTCACCCTATCTCTCTCTCTCACGCTACTCTCTCTCTCTCCCCGACTCCTCCTCTCCCCCACTCTCTCTCCCCCGCTATCTCTCTCTCTTCTCCCCGCTATCTCTCTCTCTCTCCCACCCGCTATCTCTTCTCTTCTCCCGCCCTATCTCTCTTCTCTCTCTCCACTCTCTCTGCTCTCTCTCTCTCTCTCTCCCCGGCTCTCTCTTCGTCTCTCTCTCTCTTCTCTCGCCCCGCACTCTCTCTCGTCTTCTCCCCCCATCTCTCTCTCTCCCCCTCACTTTCTATTTCCGTCTACCACTTTCTCTCTCTTCCCCCCCACTCTCTTCCCCCCCACAATCTCTTCTCCCCCCCACTCTCTCTCTCCCCCGCCACCTCTCTCTCTCCCCCCCACCCTCTCTCTCTACCCCCTCTCTCTCTCTCTACCCTCTCTCTCGCTCTCCCCCACTCTTCTCTCCCACTCTCTCCCCCACTCTTTCTCTCTCTCCCCCACTCTCTCTCATCCCTCTCTCGTCTCCCCCCACTCTCTCTCTCCCTTGCTCTCTCTCCCCACTCTCTCTCTCGCCCCCCACATCTTCTCTCTCAGCCCCCACTCTCTCTCTACTCCCCTTCTCCTCGCGCGGGCGTCTATACATTCTCTCTCTACCTTCTCTCTCTCTCCTACCACCTAGCGTCCTTCTCCTCTCTCTCTCTTCTAACCACCATCATCTCTCGTCTATACCCCAGCTTGCTCCTCTCTCTACACTTCTAAGCTTCTCTCTCTCTCTCCCTTCTCCTCTGCTCACT
>NC_036858.1:62717789-62797658 GCF_002910315.2 Salvelinus sp. IW2-2015
GTGTGTGTGTGTGATGTGTGTGTGTGTGTGTGTGTGTGTGACCTGCCGTCCCGTGTGTGTTTAGTGCAGTTTAGTGCAGATGTATTGGAGGAGCTGTTTTAATCTCACTCAATCCCACAGGGTTCCTCCTGTCCTCTGAGACCTCTGCGTAGCTGCGCTGGTCCTGCTGTTGGGCCCTGTGGAGTGGAGGGGGGCCAGGTCTGGCCGTGGGGCTTCCTCTCTGGTCTGGTAGGGGTGTGGTCTGGTGCGGGGTAGTAGGGCTGGGCCCGGTCCGGTCTGGCTAAGCCGATGGAAGTGGTGATGGTCTGGTGGTTGGGTGGGGCCTGTGGGGTGCGCTGGGTCTGGTGTGGCGTTGAAGGGGGCCCTGGGGCTCTTGGGGGGTTTGGTGGCAGTGGTGCTGGTGGGGTCTCTGGGTGGTCCTCTTGTCCAGTGCGGCATGGGGTGTTTTGTCTACCAAGTGCCACGTCCTTTAGAGTACTTGGCAAACATCCCTACTGTCTGCTTCCTCAGGTGGGAGTAGTCGTTGCAGATGCCTCTGGGGTGATTGTTGTGTGGTGAGCAACGTGTACCGTTTGGGAGTAGGCCACACCCTCTGGTGATGTCAGCGTTGACTTTCTGAATGGTAGCGGTGATGGAAAGTCTTTGCGGGGCAGCAGAGTGGAGATGGTGATGTTGGGAGTTGGGGAACCGCTCAGAGGCCCTCTCTGCTACTCTGTTGACCAGCCTGCCTACTTCCTCCTGCTCCTCTCGCAGTTGTTGGTGCCGGTGTGAATATAATGTGGCCTGGTGTGCCAAAGTCAGGCTGGGACAGGATGTGGAGTGCATCCTGTGTTTTTTGGGCACATATTTTGCGCCACCTTGTGTTGGGGGGAAGAGTTTATCTTCTTGGATGAATTTCCATTTGAGTCAATGAGGATGGCCACCTCAGTGGGTTTTACCAGATTAGTGTGTTTACGGTCTGGGGCTGGAGTACACAGGGCCTGTGCACATGAGAGGGGTGTGTGGGGGTGTGTCAGGGGGGGCCAGAGAGCTTCTCTCTGTCGTAGGTGTCTCCATGTGAGCCTTCCTTGTTGACTGGGTGTGTGGGGTAAAGTGTTGTCGGTATGGGGGGGTTGTGGGTAACAGGTGGGTCGGTGGGGTGTTAGGGGTGGTGAGGGGCTGCAGCTTCTCTCTAGGAGTCTCTACAGTCTTGTTCTCTGTGCTGCAGCACCCTCTTGATTGCCAGACAACTCCTTTTGCCATCTCCTCCTTTACCTGCACCAGCTCTCTCCTCATGGTGGCCTTTACCTCCTCCAGCGCTGTGGTAAGGCTTCTCTCTCAGCTCCTGGACAGAGTTTCTTCAGCTGGGGTCCTGCACTGGTTGATCTGGTCCTGTAGAAGTCTGTGTCTGGACTGGTGGTGGTGTAGCTGGGGAGCTGCTCCTCAGCCTCAGTAACCCATACCTCTATCACTGCCAGCCTGTCTCTCAACAGGCTGATGGTAGTGGGGTCTTGGGTCTGGTGGTTTGTAGGCAGGCAGGGGGGAGGATGGTCCTGCTGTTGGGGTGCCTGAAGGTGAGGGGAGAGGTCCGGGGTGCTGTCCTTTTCTTTTTTGCTTTTTCCGCTATCTTCGTTAGGGTGGGGAAGTCTGCACAACAGAGCTGAGTGCAGCCTCACTGCCCTGGACCAATGACAGTGCCGTTCTGATACATATTTACTGTCAGAAACCTGTTTTCCTGGTCCTTATCGCTGTCCTCAAAAATGTGGATTTGCCTTCCCTTGCAGATGCCTTTCTTCGTGGTATAGCTGAAATGCCTGGTTACAGCTGTATGCCAGGCAGTAGTGTGGTCTGTGTAAAATAACAGGTTTGTAACAGTCCTGTTTTGTGAGCAGTCGGCAAACAAAGTTTCTGGGTTCTCCCTCAGAATTCTGTGTTTAAAATTGATTCTTCCTTTCTCTGATTTGATTTCTGCTGGGTATTCAAAAAAAAGCGGGGAAAGTCTCTCAGTTTCTGTCGCTGCTAACGCTGCTAGCGCTGCCTCAGTGGCCATGTTGCTATGGTTACCACCAGTAAACAGTTAGAGCTAGTCGTTAAGCTAACTGACCGATTTGAATTTGGCTAGCTACCACGATGAAGATTGGTCTTTTAACTCACTCTCTGTCAATTTTTTCCTCCTTTGTTGATCTTCAGTTGTACAATTTGATTACCTATACATTTTTTGCTAATTGAATCGTGTCAATCTCGCTCTTAACAAACAAAAAGTTATAACAAGTCAGGAGCTGTTCCTCTGCATGACTTCTCTCTCTCTCTCTCTCTCTCTCTCTCTCTAGCCCTCCTTCTCTCTCTACCCCTCTCTCTCTCTACCCCAGCTCGCTCTCTCTTCTCTACTGTCCCGTACTTTCTCTCCTCTAATATCTATTTAACTCTCCCCTCTACTCTTTATTTTCCTGTTTTGTTTCTTGTTGCTCTGGTGTAGTGTTTTGGGTAAACACCACCTGCTTGGTGAATCTATAATAAGAATGAAGTGAGTGGTTCCCCTGCAGTGTCATATCCCTTATACCGGTGGCATATTCATCTTCCCTACCAGGCTATGACTGGAAAACCTTCTCCTGGGCAAAATACCTTGAGGAGAAGGGAGCCAGAACAGCGCCAGCACAGCTCTTCAACACGGTAACTCAAAGCTGTTTATATACCCAGTGTCATACAGGTACCCAGTCTCCAGTATATGGACTTATGAGAAGCTATTGGTACTGAGAGAGGTTTGGAAACACTGTTCTGGTTCTGGTTCTATGGTGTGTGTGGGCGGGCATGCGTGTGTGTCCTACAGGACGGCTCAGGTCACGGCTTCACTCAGAAAATGAAGTTGGAAGCTGTAGACCTGATGGAGCCGTGGCTGGTGTGCGTGGCCACCGTGAGGCGCTGTGTGGGCCGGCTGCTGCTGCTGCACTTTGATGGCTGGGAGACAGACTTTGACCAGTGGGTGGACGTTCAGTCACCAGACATCTACCCTGTGGGCTGGTGCGAGGTTACAGGATACCAGCTCCAGCCACCCATTGGACCAGGTAAGAACTGAGGACTCAGCAGCCTGGTCTCATAGACTAGACATAACATAGTAAATTCAAATCTGAGACACTCAAATGAGTATGATATGTTACGTTTGKTATGGTCCATAAGACAGGTTACAAATCAAAATGTGTTTGGTCGGGGTAGATGGGTGGGCATATAAGGCAAACGTCTAGCAACCCAAAGGTTGCCTGTTCAAATCGCTTCACGGACAACTTTAGCAACTTTGCAACTACTTACAACTTTTTACGTCTACTCCTGGGTCCAGGTTGGACCAAGGGATGGACGGCACTAACACACATACCCCACTGTTTGGTGTTGATGCTTTGAGTGCCATGTTTGTGTTCTCTCCTTTTCATAGATCCTGTTGCAAGTCGCAAGAAACACAAGCCTATGGGGAAAAAGAGTACGTCCTCCAAAAACCATCCCACACCACAGATAGTAACTAAACCAGATAACCCACTTTTAGATTCAACCATGCAACTCGATGTTTTCCTCTGTTGTAACCCTCTCTCTTTGCACGTTCCAGAGAAAAGGATGGTGAAGAAGAAACTGGCGAACCTCATCTCCAAGAACCGCCCTCCAAGACGTCCGAGCCAACAGTCTGAACCTGAGGCCGGAACCCCAGAACACTCATCCCTCACACAGCAGATTAAGGCTGAACCTGAGGAGCAGGAGAGTGAGTAGACACACATCCCTCACACAGCAGATTAAGGCTGAACTGAAGTAGCAGGAGAGTGAGTAGACACACATCCCTCACACAGCAGATTAAGGCTGAACCTGAGGAGCAGGAGAGTGAGTAGACACACATCCCTCACACAGCAGATTAAGGCTGAACCTAGGAGCAGGAGAGTGAGTAGACACAATCCCTCACACAGCAGATTAAGGCTGAACCTGAGGAGCAGGAGAGTGAGTAGACCGATAACAACTGAAGCGGAATGGGGCTCATCCCTACACAGCAGATTAAGGCTGAACCTGAGGAGCAGGAGAGTGAGTAGACACACATCCCTCACACAGCAGATTAAGGCTGAACCTGAGGAGCAGGAGAGTGCGTAGACACACATCCTGTAATGACTTCCAGTCCAGCCAGATGGAGTTGATCATACAGATGATTATTGAATGCCTTTCACTTTTCCTCTCACTCTCTCCAGTCATAGCAGTGAAGGTGGAGGAGGTGGAGACCCCCATCGCACCGACCCTGCCAGAGGCCCAGGTCCCTCCACCCTCCCTGGGGGTGGTCAAGCAGGAGCCACAGGGAGAGGACCAGCAGAAAGCAACAGACAGAGGTGGAACCGATGGAACGTTGAGACTCATTGAAATTGATATACCCTAAATACAACTATCCAAACTGACCGTAGATGAATGTCTGTGGTTAACTTCATTCTACACCATCACAGCCTTAGATCACTACACTACTGATCGCTGTGGATCACCTGAAGATCAGATGAGTCAGAGCTGAGCTGGTCCCACTTCTGAACATTCTCAGCTCTGGAGCTGAATAAAACTGTTCCAGTTTAACAGAAAGGCCAGTACTGTGACACCCGTTAAGGACATTCTTTCATACATTGAATAACAAACACCCAGTCGATGTTGTTGTATAATGTTTATTTATTTGTTTTATATCCAGATTCCTTTTCGTTGTTGTATAAACAATCATGGATTAAAGTACTTCAGTGAACTGGTTGCTCTGAGTGTCTGTGGGATTTATGACCTTCCTTCACGTTTGACATTTTACTGACTAAACTAGGATCTGCTATGAAACACATGCACTACCACACACCGAGACAGTAGTGCTATGTACTGGTAGGAACCTAGCTTTGAGCTGTTTATAATGCCAAACTTTTTCCACACTGAACAAGCATCTCACTTGACAGAATTGTTCATTCTTTATTTCTATCTCCGTAACATTCAAAAATGTTTTCAAAGTGGGTAACAGAAAGTGCAATTACAACGTACTGTATGTGATAAACTGCCCTTTAATGGCCAGCAGTGAGTGTTAGTACAGTGGAATGTGGAGATTGGGAAGTAAATGTTGGAGCTCCCTACAGTTTGGTTTTCACTAGCAAGCATCAGCATAGCGGACTAAACTTCATAATGTAACATTTTAAAATGTTAGTATGAATTCAGAACATTTTCAACAGGAAGCCACTCGATAAAGACATAACATACAGTATAATCCTGGTGTTAAAGAAAAGTTTCAACATTATTGAAATTCTACAGATTTTTCTACCCTCTTCAGAGTAGCATCCGTCTATGAAGACCCCTGTGTGTCTGTCTTAGTATGTGTTGGTCTGTTCTGTGTTGAGTTGTGCATATCTACAGAGGTCAAAGCCTTGAGGGAGACAAGTGAGGCACATCATTATAGCTCCGACAGTTACATCTCCTCAGCTGTAGTTACGTGTAATAGTTATAGCTCCCTCTAGTGACAGCTATGTGCAATCAAACCACCGTGCTTCTCTTGGTGGTTTTCTTGGAGACGGTGGGCTTTGGGCCCTGAATCTTGCGAATTTTGGTTTTCACCACTTTGACCTGTCTGGGGGCATTGAGGTGGGCAGGTTTGGGTTTGGTGGACTTGGGGGGTTTGGAAACCTTGGGGAAGGGGGCAGAGGGCAGGCTTTCCCCGCCAGGGCAGGCCTTGAAGACGTGGACGTCCTTGACCCTCCGGCCTCGCAGCTCAGGTGGGTGGACACAGGTGGCCCGGACCTTCAGGTTCACCTTCTCAATCCACCTGAGGCAAAGAGAGTTAGGCTTTAACAAAGGCATTGTCATGTATGTTGAGTACAGCATATTTCTGAGTGGCCATTAATACATGATTGTGTGTGTACAGATTGTATGAGAGGGTGAACATGAGTGGGTTACAGCACGTGTGTACATGAGCGAGGAAGAAAGAGGGTGAGTTTGCAAGCATGTATCAGTGTATGTATGTGATAGAGAGCATAATGTGGTACATGCGTAGCGGCAGCAGGGGGCAGTCACATAGCAGAGGGTTCTCTGCCAGGTTGATGACCTCCAGGCCGGTCAGAGGGTTGAAGTCAGGCACCTCCTCTAGCTGGTTCCCCTCTAGGTATAGACTCCTCAGACCAGCACCCAGCCCTGCCAGAGAGTCCTTTGACATCTGCAGGAGAACCACAAAACACAGGCGTGTCATGGGGAGGGAATAGGAGAGAAGAGAAAATGGACCATACGAGATTGCAAGGGAATGAAGGGAGATACACAAAAACAAGGAGAAAGTAGAGGAGTGACAGGAAAACCACAGATGTACTGGCATGTAAATATATCCGCTCACCTTCTCCAAACCCATGCCGTCCAGATACAGATCCTTCAGTGCCCTAGCTAATGGCTGGAAAGCATGCGGTCCAATCCAGCGAATGGGATTCCCAGACAACCGTAACTCTCCCAGGTTGCCTGTCTTCGCTAACGCATCACTGGGAACCTCCTTGAGCTTGTTTCCTCCCAAGTGAAGAGTGTCGAGGTCGGGGGCCGGGTCAAGTGCCCTGGGGGCCACACCATTGATGATGTTGGAGGTCAGATAGAGCCCCCTCAGCTTCTCARCCCCATTCAGGATCCCTGGCTCCAGCTTGGCGATAGAGTTGTTCTCCATGTGAAGGGCCAGCAGGCCAGGCAGCAGCTTGAAGGCCCCCTTGGGGAAGACTGTGAATTTGTTCTTCTCCAAGTGGAGGTAGGTGAGCTGAGGCATGCCCTTGAAGGCGTCGGGGCTGAGGGAGTCAAGCTCATTCTCGGAGAGGTAAAGGTAGACCAGCCCTTTCATGCCGTGGAACGCACCAGGCTCCACCTCCACAATCTTACAGCGCTGTAGATGGAGGGAGACTACCTTGGCAACGCCGGTAAAACTGTTGGCAGGGATGTAGTGGAAGTGGTTGCCCCGCAGGTCGAGGAGGCGCGTGTTGGGGGAGAAGCCGAGGGGGACTTTGGTGTGGCCGCGGTTCTCACAGGAGGAGTGGTGTGTCTCACCCTGAGGGGAACAGTGGAGGACAGGAGGGATGGATAAGGGAGGACAGGAGGGGTGGATAAGGGAGGACAGGGGATATGGATAAGGGAGGACAGGAGGGGTGGATAAGGGAGGACAGGTGGGATGGATAAGGGAGGACAGGTGGGACTGGATAAGGGAGGCAGGAGGGGTGGATAAGGGAGGACAGGTGGGGTGGATAAGGGAGGACAGGTGGGATGGATAAGGGAGGACAGGAGGGGTGGATAAGGGAGGACAGGTGGGGTGGATAAGGGAAGACAGGAGGGGTGGATAAGGGAGGACAGGTGGGATGGATAAGGGAAGACAGGAGGAATAAGATAGAACAGAGAGGGTTTGGTGAGGTAAATACATTTTAGCATGGCAAGATCATAACCCATATCAAAATCTCAGCATCCCCATCTCTCACCTCACAGGCACAGTTGGCAGGACACTTGACCTTGTTGGTGGGCTCGGGGGTGGGGGGTGATATCACCCTGGTCTGCTCCTCAAACTCAGCCTTCAGCATGGCCTCCTGGCTCTGGCAGCGCAGGTCCCGGGGGTGGATGGCCTCCAGGTTCTCCCCAGAGAAGTGAGCCGGTCCCCCGCAAGCCCCCATCAGCTTCACCTTCTTCCGGATGCCCCACTCCCTCAGCGGCAGCAGGTAGCAGTTGCAGTAGATGGGGTTTCCAGCCAGGTTAAGGCGGGCCAGCTTGGGGGAGGCTGGAGTGAAGGGCTGGAGGACACGGAGCTGGTTGTGGCTGAGGTCCAGGTGGGTGAGAGAGGGGGACAGGGACACGGCCGTGTGGGACAGGTCCTGCAGGGACATGTGGTCCAWGAAGAGGTGGGTGAGTTTGTTCATGGAGACAGTCTCCTCACCCAGGAAGGTCATGGGGTTGAAGCTGAGGTCCAGACGGGTCACCTCTGGGAGTCTGGAGAGAGGGAACAGAGAGAAAGCAGATAGACAGAGTGAGAGAGAGAGAGCGAGAGAGAGAGAGGAATGAGGGATGGATGGTTGGTAGAATAGGCCTTTATGGTGCCTGGAAAAAGGGTGGTGTGGTGTATGTCAGGGAAGAGATAACACAACCATCATACCTGGTCATGGTCTCAGTAGGAAAGAACTGCAGCTCGTTGTGGTCAAGGCTGAGGCGCGTGAGGGTGAACAGGCCTGCGAAGGCCTCAGTGGCCATGTAGTTAACAGAGTTGTGGCTAAGGCGCAGCCATTTTATGTTCTGCAGGCCCTGGAAGGCCATGTTGGGGATATAGGTGAGCTGGTTGTGGGTGAGGGAGAGCAGGTTGAGGAACCCCAGCTGAGAGAAGGCCCCTGGCTGGATCTCCTCCACTCGGTTACGGTCAATCAGCAGCTGCTTCAGTGAGGAGAGACCGTCGAACGACTCCTGGAGAGAGAGTGGGAGGAAGGGGGGATGAGAGGGAGGGGAGAGAGTGGCGGCAAGACAAAGAGAGAGAGAGAGAGATAAAGGGAAAATGAGATGAAGAAAGAGAGTGTGGAGCTTTTCATTTTCAATACCAAGTTCCCCCAGAAACATAGTCAAACCACAGAAACAGTCACATATAACACTGTCCTCTCTCACCTGATAGAGGATCTCCATGTTGTTGTTGGCCAGGTTGAGGAAGACGAGACGACCCAGAGCACGGAACGCCCCCTCCTTCACGGTGCGGAGATTGCAGCGCTGCATGGACAGGTGTGTCAGGTACGGCGTGTGTTTGAACGCACCTGATGGCAGCTCCTGGATGTAGTTGCTTCTCAGATCCAGTTTCACTGTAATCTGATGGGGGGAAGGGATTGATAATGATTGAGATTTGTTTAATATGATTTTGTAATTCAACCTGAATTCCCCCCGGCTGCATGTTTTGGTTTTTGCCCTAGCAATACACAGCTGATTCAAATAATCAACTCATCACCAAGCATTATTTTAATCAACTGTGTAGTGCTAGGGCAAAAAACAAAATGTCCACCCAGGAGGGCCCCAGGACATGGTCTGGGAAACCCTGCTGTATTCAAATAGGTTGTCCCTTGAATTGTAATCATTAAGCTTACTTCATAAAATCCAGAATTTCAATGAGTCAGTCACATGGGGTTTAGGCTTACCTCGTCGATTGTGGGAGGCACCTCTGTCAGGTTTTTGTTGACACAGGTAACAGTGAGTGAGATTTGGTCACATATGCACTCCTTTGGGCACTTGCCAAGGTGCGCCCCCGGGATGGCCAAGAGCAGTACCAGCAGAGACCTCAAGGCTGCGGGGCAGTCCATCGAATACATCTGGAAAATCAAAGGAGATTCAACTGGCTGCGCAAATATTATTCTACTACAAGATAAACAAAGTTGACAGCCATTCCATATTCCATGTACACCTATTTGTTTTAGAGAGTCTCAGTCTTATCCCTTTATCGGGTTAATCCAATTTCTCAACCCGTCTATTTTTCGGATTAGAGTAATTTGGGCTATTTGCTTTCTCAAGTCTTTGCTAGTATGCGTCGGTTTTCGGCGGTCTTACATTCCACGGCTTAATTATCAACTCGGTGAGACGCATCTCGACTTGAAAAGCCGTTTGACACCTCGCCGCGTTAAAACTATCTAAATACATGTATTTAAATGTGGTCCCAACAACTCCAATTACGCATACGGTTAATCGATTCGTAAAACGATATAAATACGTATTTATTCAATAGCCTACATAATATAATAGTTATAATGTACCTATATGCTAAAGTAGCCTAACTGATTGTAGACTAAAACTCCACGAGACCATACAGCTTTGGTCATTGTCTTACAACTGGACCGTTTTATCTCCAACTCTTCATTCAAAGACTCAATCATGGCCACTCGTACTGACAGTTGTGGCTGCTTCGCGTGATTTATTGCTGCCTCTACCTTCTTGCCCTTTGTGCTGTTGTCTGTGCCCAATAATGTTTGTACCGTGTTTTGTGCTGCTGCCATGTTCTGTTGACTTAGGTCTCTCTTTATGTAGTGTTGTGGTGTCTCTTGTCGTGATGTGTGTTTTATCCTAATATTTTTATTGTATTTTCAATCCCAGCCCCGTCCCCAAAGGAGCCCTTTTGGTAGGCCGTCATTGCAAATAAGAATTTGCTCTTAACTGACTTGCCTAGTTAAATAAAGGTTAAATATTTGTTTTAACATCGTGCGTAAAAAGCTTAAGGCCTGTCTGAATATATGGGTAGAGCAACTAAAAAATTKAAAAATTCTCAAACCTGCCCTTTCCAATCACATGCGTCACCAGATTCAGACTGTGTGAAAATGTATTTAGAGGGTAGGCCTAATAGCAAGAATGGCATGAATCCCAATGTTTCTCCTAGTTTCAAAATGGAAATTCACTAATTGAAAGTGTTTTTCCACATCTAAAGACARTATTTCAATGGTAGCCTACATACACACGTTTAAGCTATTTCATCACAATGAACCCGTTATCACCTTGTAGTCTGATGTCGCAGTCTACCTGAACCAAAACAATTCACTAAGTATGGAAATATGGGTTTGGGAGATTGTCCCTACCTGAAACGAGGAAAGTTTCCAAATAAATCCAACCAAAACGATGTAATCCTTGTTGACCACTAGCCTACTTGTTACTACTTAGCAGTTGAAAAACTGTTTTAACAATTTTTTTCAAATATGTCTCCATCTACAATGATCACAGACCGTTGTGAATTTAGAGGGAAAGAGAGAGTCGTGAGAGAGGGGGGAGAAATAAGAGACGGTGGAATTTCCTAGGGCAAAGCCTGTGTGTCAGTGTCCCCCCGGGGATAAGCAGTTTAGACCGCAGTTGAGCTGGCACGCCGGCTGCGCACAAAGACGCGCAGTGTATTCACCGCTGGGCACAGGACTCACGGCTGCGGAGTGTCTCCTGTAAATAAACCAGGAGGAATGGGGGAATACATTTCCCTCTATTGGTTTCCTACCGTTACCTGGCTATTCAACGACAACTTTCCCACGTCTCTGTCTTTTTTCAATTAGGTGTAGGCTGACAGAAAATCATGACACTGTATTTGACCCATTCTGTCCAATCTCTAGAAGTTATTAAAGTCCGGCAGTTTTTTCCCATTATTAATATATTATCAATATCTAAAGGTCTCAACACAAAGTCGACGCTTCATTCTAACGCAACGTAGGCAGCATCCCTCCACCATTTACTCACTCTCGCTCCGTATTCGTGTTCCTGTTATTCAGCTCCCGTTCTTTGTACTGCCGTGTATTCTCTCACGGTCCCTGGTCTCTCTCCCCTGCTCTTCCCCTGGCTGTACCCCATCCAAAATAAACTTCATTATCCCTCCATTCACTCTGACCCCGTCTTTCGATTCATTTCTCGTGGGTTTCAACGTGCGCAGTAGAGCTGCGCCTCAGGGGATGTATAAACAGTATGCATATCGCCTAGCTACTGTACGGCTTCTATAGGGAGGCTTGAGGCCAACTAACCAGCCTCTCAAACAACTAAATGTCAGTGATTGATGTTCCTATCAAATATTTACACCTCTTAATAGGTCTACTGTAGGCATACATGTGTTTAACATAGATGTTGAGATAAATCCCTGGCAGTGAAAATAAACAAGAAGAGGAATTGCCTCTGGTTTGATTACGTTCAAGTTTGATTAAAATGAATAAACACACTGAGGACTTTTGGAAAAGTAATATTTTATCACATCACTCACTTCATCTCAATACAATCAGATTAACATGAAAAACATCAATATAGTCCTAATGATACTGTACATGTATTCCAATGTTATACAGATCAATGTTCATTACATTAAAGTTGTAAGACACATGAGAATCAAAGGTAAATTCTATTTCATTTTCCCCATAAGTTCCCTTTCAACAAGTTAGTCTCCTGAGCTCTACATTGTTATAACGGCATACAGTACAAGACCAATACATACATAGATGTCGATTCCTGTCCATACGGTGCGATGCACAGGCATACTGTARTCCACTCCTCACCGTCTGATGCACAGTAATGAATCTGACCTGGTTGAACTCGGGAATAATATGGTGGGATAATATTAAGGCTGAGCAGTACAGATGTGGCCAGCTAGGTTAATCTAGAAAGTAATACCATGTTCTTACTGAATCTGACCACCATTCTTGTTTGTGTGCCCATCAACTTCAGTATTTATTCMATTTTTCAAATCACTTTCTCCCCACGATGTCTTTAAAGGCTTAATGAAAATGTCCCTTTTTTGTATAAAAATAGTAACAAGAACAAATACAAAAATAAAATTGAGGAAACCCTGTCTGAATAACTAGTCTTCTTCAATACGTCTTCATTGGAGGAGCATCATGAATCTAAAACACACAGGTATCTATTGAGTGTAGGTAGATTGGTTTTCGTCCCCTTCTTCTGTCCAGTGTAAAGTATCTATGCGAGGTCCTCATACAAGGAATGTCCCTTTATCAGTTCAGTGTGTGTCCTGAGTGGGAGTGTGTGCGTAGGTTGTGTGGCTTTGACTGGTTCATTTGGGCTGCAGGAGGGCTCAGCATTCCGGGGAGATCCTTCTCTCCAGTGTGGACTTGAGACTATCTCGGGCATGGCTGCAGGACTTCAGGGCTTTACCGTGCCTGTAGGTTGCATACACAGACACATAAGAACTTTTCCCTCCACGACAGTGGGAAAATCTAAGCTCATCACAAGATAAAATTAAAACAAGATCAAATAAATGTATTTGAAAATAGTTTCAAATAGTATTTATAGGAAATTATTTTCATATACAGTCGTGGCCAAAAGTTGAGAATGACACAAATATTAATTTTCAAAGTCTGCTGCCTCAGTTTGTATGATGGCAATTTGCATATACTCCAGAATGTTATGAAGGGTGATCAGATGAATTGCAAATCCCTCTTTGCCATGCAAATTAACTGAATCCCCCCAAAACATTTCCACTGCATTTCAGCCCTGCCAAAAAAGGACCAGCTGACATCATGTCAGTGATTCTCTCGTTAACACAGGTGTGAGTGTTGACGAGGACAAGGCTTGAGATCACTGTCATGCTGATTGAGTTCGAATAATAGACTGGAAGCTTCAAAAGGAGGGTGGTGCTTGGAATCATTGTTCTTCCTCTGTCAACCATGGTTACCTGCAAGGAAACACGTGCAGTCATCATTGATTTGCACAAAAAGGGCTTCACAGGCAAGGATATTGCTGCCAGTAAGATTCCACCTAAATCAACCATTTATCGGATCATCAAGAACTTCAAGGAGAGCGGTTCAATTGTTGTGAAGAAGGCTTCAGGGCGCCCAAGAAAGTCCAGCAAGCGCCAGGACCGTCTCCTAAAGTTGATTCAGCTGCGGGATCGGGGCACCACCAGTACAGAGCTTGCTCAGGAATGGCAGCAGGCAGGTGTGAGTGCATCTGCACGCACAGTGAGGCGAAGACTTTTGGAGGATGGCCTGGTGTCAAGAAGGGCAGCAAAGAAGCCACTTCTCTCCAGGAAAAACAAAAGGGACAGACTGATATTATGCAAAAGGTACAGGGATTGGACTGCTGAGGACTGGGGTAGAGTCATTTTCTCTGATGAATCCCCTTTCCGATTGTTTGGGGCATCTGGAAAAAAGCTTGTCCGGAAGAAGACAAGGTGAGCGCTACCATCAGTCCTGTGCCATGCCAACAGTAAAGCATCCTGAGACCATTCATGTGTGGGGTTGCTTCTCAGCCAAGGGAGTGGGCTTACTCACAATTTTGTCTAAGAACACAGCCATGAATAAAGAATGGTACCAACACATCCTCCGAGAGCAACTCCTCCCAACCATCCAGGAACAGTTTGGTGACGAACAATGCCTTTTCCAGCATGATGGAGCACCTTGCCATAAGGCAAAAGTGATAAGTGGCTTGGGGAACAAAACATTGATATTTTGGGTCCATGGCCAGGAAACTCCCCAGACCTTAATCCCATTGAGAACTTGTGGTCAATCCTCAAGAGGCGGGTGGACAAACAAAAACCCACAAATTCTGACCAACTCAAAGCATTGATTGTGCAAGAATGGGCTGCCATCAGTCAGGATGTGGCCCAGAAGTTAATTGACAGCATGCCAGAGCGGATTGAAGAGGTCTTGAAAAAGAAGGGTCAACACTGCAAATATTGACTCTTTTTTAATTTTTTTTATTTTACCGTTATTTTACCAGGTAAGTTGACTGAGAACACGTTCTCATTTGCAGCAACGACCTGGGGAATAGTTACAGGGGAGAGGAGGGGGGATGAATGAGCCAATTGTAAACTGGGGATTATTAGGTGACCGTGATGGTTGAGGGCCAGATTGGGAATTTAGCCAGTACACCGGGGTTAACACCCCTACTCTTACGATAAGTGCCATGGGATCTTTAATGACCTCAGAGAGTCAGGACACCCGTTTAACGTCCCATCCGAAAGACGGCACCCTACACAGAGCAGTGTCCCCAATCACTGCCCTGGGGCATTGGGATCTTTGTTTAGACCAGAGGAAAGAGTGCCTCCTACTGGCCCTCCAACACCACTTCCAGCAGCACCTGGTCTCCCATCCAGGGACTGACCAGGACCAACCCTGCTTAGCTTCAGAAGCAAGCCAGCAGTGGTATGCAGGGTGGTATGCTGCTGGCTGCATCAACTTCTTTGCATCAACTTCATGTCAATAAAAGCCTTTGAAACTTATGAAATGCTTGTAATTATACTTCAGTATTCCATTGTAGCATCTGACAAAAATATCTAAAGACACTGGGGCAGAAAACCTTGTGGAAATTAATATTTGTGTCATTCTCAAAACTTTTGGCCACGACTGTAGTAGTTGATTCAGCCAAATACACAGAAAAAGTATTTAAAATACAAATGTACTGTATTTGAACCCATGTCTAATTACATCACAGTGCAATAAATGACTTTCCAATAGTCCCAGTCGGTATTTATGTAAAAAGGAATTCCCCTTGACCACACACACAAATTGAGGAAAAACTAAATTCTCTCCTATTGACCTCCATTGTAAAAGAGACAACTTCGKYGTAGATTTTTTGTAGAGAAATAACAAAACATGCCGAAAAGCTGCTGTGKTGTTCAATGTACATGTAACCAGGTCAAAAATCCCGACCTAAGGGGGCCTCCCGGGTGGCGCAGTGGTCTAGGGCACTGCATCGCAGTGCTAGCTGCGCCATCAGAGTCTCTGGGTTCGCGCCCAGGCTCTGTCGCAGCCGGCCGCGACCGGGAGGTCCGTGGGGCGACGCACAATTGGGCTAGCGTCGTCCGGGTTAGGGAGGGTTTGGCCGGTAGGGATATCCTTGTCTCATCGCGCTCCAGCGACTCCTGTGGCGGGCCGGGCGCAGTGCGCGCTAACCAAGGGGGCCAGGTGCACGGTGTTTCCTCCAACACATTGGTGCCGCTGGCTTCCGGGTTGGAGGCGCACTGTGTTAAGAAGCAGTGCGGCTTGTGCTTCGGAGGACGCGTGGCTTTCGACCTTCGTCTCTCCCGAGCCCGTACGGGAGTTGTAGCGATGAGACAAGATAGTAATTACTAGTGTAATAAATATCATTTATTATAACACAAGCATATTTGCTATTACGTTGTTATAACTAACTTCTTTCCAAACAGGGTTTCTCACAAACTCATAAGCAGATACTGAGACCCACACACACCCAGAGACAGATGGCTGACACAGACCTTTCATAAACACTGATAAGAAAAGGGTGCCTGGGTCTGCATTTCACGAGATACTGAGACACACACACACCCAAGGACAGAGGGCTGAGGCAAACCTTTCATAAAACTGATAAAACAGGAATGCCTACGCACACACAAAATCTCCTGTTTTAGCTGACCATTTCACAGAGACACACAGATATGTCAAAATAGGAACATCTACGCACACACCTAAACTCCTGTTTTAGCTGAACATTTCTGAAGACAAAGAACTCTACTCAGAGCCAATGGGACAGTGATACTAGCCTGAAGGGGACCTCGCCCAACTCATCAGGACCAACCAGAAGAACAGATCTACCAGACTCAACCTACTTCATTTATCATATATAATGTYTGTACAAAATGTTTAGAGGGCTTCTTTCGGATAGTTCCATTTGAGCTTGATGAAAGGGTCCGTGCACGCTATTTCAGATATCTTTACCTCTGAATAAATTGCTTTTAATTAAACCTTATCCACCCTGTCCAGAGTCTCTACTTCGTCTCAGTTCTCCAGTAAACTTGTGATATCAACACTAGCGATTGGATACCACGAAAATTGGGGAGAAAAGGGGATAMAWWWWWTTWWWWAAATCCCGACCTATGGTTCGCAATGCTCCCACGTAGGGGAATAGAGCCTGCGAAAAGAGCCCTGTGGCTTCAGGCTAGTCAGCGTGGGCGAGTGGGGACTCGGTGTCCAAGTAAGCTACACATAGCTATGTGTGTGGAAAACATTTCATTACAGGTAAGACATTTATCTTCTTTAGTACAGTCCGTTTGTGACTCCACTCACTACTTGTAGCTTTATAGTCTGTTTGTGTAGCAGGTCTTGGCTAGCTTAATGTTCTGGTTGGTAGCTAGCTTGCACTCACATGGCTGCTAGCACAATGATGAGAAGGGGCATGAGGGAARCCCTACAATATTCAGTTTTTATAAGTAGTGAGAAAGCTCTGGAGCAAGCAACGTTGAAAAGTTATATTTAGACGTGTTTTTCTTCAAATTTAGTTTTGTAATTGACTAAAATAAGCAGACAATAAAATTGCATTTGAAAAAGTTTAAGTATTTGCTGTGAGCCAATGGGGTAACCTTGGTAACCACAGGAGTGTGGGGCCACGACGTTCTATCTAATACCGACTGGGTCTATGGTGTCACTATAACTTCATAATGGCGTCTAGACGGACCGAACTAGAATTATACCGTGTTCCATCATAGAAATATAAATTCTAATTCTGTGCGTCTAGACGCCATTGTGATGTTATAGTGACAGTATTGAAATGTAATTTACTCCATTGTGATGTATTAGAAGATTAGATTTGTTATTTTTCTTCATGGAGGGACACCCTTGAGACCCCAAGGATCATGGAGCTGCCTACTATTCAATGTCCACAACCTACCCAGACAGAATAACGGGTACACACACACACACACACACATACATACATACATACAGCCTTACCTGGCGACAAAGGTGTCCAGCAGGGAGGCGTGGTCCTGGGGGAAGTAGTCCTGTTGGACAGCGTGCTCCAAAACCAACAGGTGACCAGGTAACACCTGCACCTTCTTCACCTTGCCCTCACCCTGGACAGCACAGATTAACATGGGAGCCATATACATTAGGGCTGGCATTACTGCTAATCAAAGTTGGGCTACATTTTAGTAGCCTGTCAAGTTAAATAATTCTCATAGAAAACAGTACATTTTTTGTTCATTTCGAGCAAGTAATGGATTTGAATGGTTTGACCCCAACATGGTAACTGACATGGCTGAGACTCAGTGAACGGTACAAGCATGTTGTACATAGTGTTTCTACCTTGAGGAGCCCCAGCATCACCAGTAGAGTGGACAGGAAGCTGTAGGTCTGCAGGGAGGAACCAGAGAATGCCTTCTTCAACAGGGTGTCTGTAGGACAAGTAGAGCAACTTAGTCACATTAAGTGTCCCACTCCAACACAGAGACAAGGCAGGATGCCGGACAGAAGTTAGAGAAGAGGGTGTTTGACTGTTTAGGCTCACCAATAGTCTCCAGGACAGCCTTCTTGACCTCATGGTCATCACTGTACAGAGAGGAGATTCTCAGGAAGGCATCGGCAACCTTATCAGAGTCAGAGACATCCACCTGACCAGGGAAGTTTCCACAATAGATGTTAAAACCCAATGACAACTGTTACTGCCTTCTAACCTTACACAACAAGGCCCTCTTCAGATACACTTCAACAGTTAAAGTGTGAATGGCCCATGACCACAGTAATAATTTACGTGTTGCTGGATGAGTCCAGTCCTGTTGCCCCCCAGTTTGAGCAGTGTCTCAGCGGTGGGGGAGCTGAGGAAAGAGAGGATCTCTGGATGACAAGTTGGCTCAGGCTTCACTGGGCTGTCTCTTTTATCCTTCACTCCATTCTCCTTCATCTCTTTGCCATTCTCCTCATCTTCTTCCTCCTCCTCCTCATCTTCATCAGGCTCTCCCTCATCATCACTATAGAGCGTAGAACAAGGCCAATACAGCATCTCGGATGATAGCTAAATGTTGTATAATCACAGCTGTGATGACATCCACACACACCTACCTGAGAGATGCCAGTATGTCGGCCCTGTCCATGTTGTCCATGGTCTCCTTCAGAGCCTCACACCCCTCCTCCCCCAAACAGTTACCTGGACAAAAACAGGTAATATATTATAAACAAAACACATMAAATGGATTTGTCATTAACACTTGGATCTATATTTCATGGCCAATCAGACTGATTGAAGTAGTGCGTGGTGAATAATACCATTGAGATCCAGTTTTTCCATATGGGGTTTGTCTTGTACAGCCTGAGCCAACACCAGTGCTGCAGCTTCCGTGATCTCCCCAAAGGACAGATTTAGCTCCTGAACACAGGAATGAACACAAATCAGACAAGAATGGGTAATCCACCCACCCACCCACACACACACACACACCTCTACTGACCTTAAGAGTGGGCAGTCCCTCTCTCAGGACAGCAGCGAGAGCGATGGCCCCTTCAGAACGCACCAGGCAGTCCCCAAAGTTTATCACCTGCACAGTCCTCAGATGCCTCAGAGCCTGGGGACAGAGAGGGGAAAAKATCATTATAAATGAAGAGAACTCATAAAATAAAACCTTGTTAATACACTAAAATGTATATGACGGCCCCAATCAGCTAAATAACAATTTTGTCCGGCTTAGCACCAAGATATAGCGCGTGTTTGACTACAGCAGAACACTAGGCAGACAATTTGKCAGTAATACCTGAGCCATAGCCAGCGCCCCTCTCTTGGTGAAGGTGTTGTCGTTGAGGTTGAGGATGCGCAGGTGGGGGTTGTGCTGCATGGCGGTGGCCAGAGCAGTCACCCCAGCATGGTTGATCCCATTCTGGGGCATGTGCAGCTCCTCTAGGCTTCCCATCAGCTGATAAGAGAGAGGAGGAGGGAGATGGAGAAACAGAGTGCGAGAGAAATTAGGTGGAGTGAGAGAGCACAAAAGAGACGGAGGGGAGAAAAAAAAGCAAGATATTAGGCCAAGCTGCATCTACCAAGCTCAGTGTGTGAACAAGAGACATGTCTTTATTACAGAGAATAATGATATGGGGATAGATCCTCATCATAGTTGCAGTTTGTGTCCGTTTGTCTGTACCTGAAATGCCAGGGCAAGGGCTGTGGCTCCTTCGTTCTCCAAGCGGTTTCTGCCTGCGATGAACACTTTCAGTTTCAGTGGGGCACCGAGAGCACTGGACTGTTCATGACACTCAGTCAACGCTGCCGCCAGGATCTAACAGACAAAACACTGGTTACTTTGTGGCACATCCTAACAGTAGACCAGAAAAGCGAATGATGGAGAAAATACGTTGATGGCCTATGCCAGTAAGTACTACCAGTCACACAATTGGTGTTTCCAAACTCTCACCTTGCCCCCTCCGATGCCCATGCCACAGTTGTTGAGTCTCAGCTCCTGTAGAGAGTGACACGCAGAGCTCTTCAGTAGAGTCTCAATGCCCTTTACCCCATCTGGCCCAAAGGCGTTATCACTCAGGTCAAGCTCTCGCAATCTGGCCCCTGCTGTCATCAACGCACTGCCCAGGGACCTCTGAGGATGAAGAGAGACATGAAGAGCTACAGACTTGTGGAACATACAGTGGCAAGAAAAAGTATGTGAACCCTTTGGAATGATCTGGATTTCTGCATAAATGTCATAAAATTTGAGTTTTTTATTCACAAGAAGCCTTGCCTGATGTGAACCATGCCCCGAACAAAAGATCTCAGAAAACAATTCTTAATCTTGGGTTAACTTGCATAAAGCTGGAAAGGGTCACAAAAGTATCTCTTAAAGCCTTGATGTTCATCAGTCCACGGTAAGACATTGCACTGTGAATGTTTACACAGTGTGTTCAATAAAGACATTAAAACGTATAATTGTTTGTGTTTTAGTTTAAGCAGACTGTGTTTGTCTATTGTTGTGACTTAGATGAAGATCAGATCAAATTTTATGACCAATTTATGCAAAGTCCAGATAATTCCAAAGGGTTCACATACTTTTTCTTGTCACTGTATATTAGTATATGTATAAAATCAGATGAAGCACAAGGGGAGGTTGTTAGTGTTGACTCACCAGGGCAGTTGGGATTTCCGAGCGCAAGCGACCCGTGAACATATCACTCCAGTGACAACTCTAAAAAATAAACAGTTAAAGCAGGATGTAAAGAAATACACTCAACAGTAAAATGCTGACACCCTCCTAAGGATCATGGGGTGAATATGTGGCTTCACTATTTTCAGCAGTAGGCCCAAGTCAGTTTGCTTTGCTCAGCCTGGGAGAGACAATTCATCTCAAGGCTCTCTCCGCCCAGTACCTGAAGTTGGTCTTTGCACTCCAAGGCTTTGGCGATAGCCTGCGCTGCCTCCACTCCCACTGTGTTTCCCTCCAACCGCAGGGCCCGGAGTCCCTGGTACTCCTCTATTTCCCGCACCAACTCCTTCACTGCAGAGACAACCAGATTCACCAATTGATTATAGAAGACTATTATCAAAGCTGTTAACCGTGTTGGCATTGTTAGAGAACAATGCCATATTGAAGTCTCCTGTTGTTGACCAGTTTGCAATCAGTGCACTCACCAGACTCTGTGTTGTCCAGCTTCAGTCCCTGGCCCTTGTAGCTCAACTCTCCATATCCTACATGAGTCTTGGACAGCGCCTCGGCCAGCAGGGCAATGTCATCGGAAGCCATGGTGGTCTGTGGTGTTCTATGAAAGCAAGAACAGTAAGATGAATTGGCTCGCAAAGTACTGTTGATGAACAATTTACTGACAATGAGTACCAGGCATTACCAATGACTATTATTACTGTGYTCATATGACTCAACTACTCAGCCAGGTAACATGAGGTTTGAGTTGCATAGCTAGCTAACAAACATTACGGGAAAAGAGAACGCAGTAACGTAGCATTCTGTTTGTTAGTGTGACAAGCTACTAACTATAGTTAGCTAACCGGCTGCTAGCACACCGACGTTATCCAAAATAGAAGTAACTCGTTCCTTTACACGAGTTAAACTGAACCTTCTTTAGGCTTTCAGCTCTTACAACAGCAAATATACACAAAAACAACATATTTAATAGTTGACAAACATGTTACAGTACCGTAACGGATGATATATTATGATTGTCGCGTTGCCTCCTTCCGCGCGCTTGTTGTTACAATGCGTGACGTCAATGTTTTTTCTTCTGTCAATTTTTTGTACACAGGCCCACTAACTAGATTGCTCTTTGCCGCCACTTTGTGGAGTGGAGTTGCAACCTGTTTGCAATACAAGATTGGAGGGCAAAAGAGCGCCTGAAAGAGCACCTTTCGAGAAGAGGATCAAGTATACTGACAGTAAAAATCAGCAGTGGTGGGAAAAGTTGAAAATTGTCATACTTGAGTAAAAGTAAAGATACCTTAAAAGAAAATGACTCAAGTAAAAGTGAAAGTCACCCAGTAAAATACTACTTGAGTAAAAGTCTAAAAGTATTTGGTTTAAAACATACTTAAGTATCGAAAGTACATTTTCCTTCCAAGACACATTGAAGCTGTTCTGGCAGCTCGTGGTGCCCAAACACCCTTTTAAGACTCTATGTTGGTGTTTCCTTTATTTGGGCAGTTACCTATATGCGCTTGTGACAACATTTTATCCACAGTTATTTTTTTGAAACTATTGATCCTCTGGCCAAATTATGCTCTCTGGTGTATTTGGAACATTGAGAGCAGGCTCCTGTGGTTGCCTCTTGGGTCCCATATGGGCTTGGGCCCAGCCCCTGACTCACACAACTGACCTGTCACATTTATTTATTATGCAGTTGATTTTTTATTTATTTTACAGTATTAATCAGTTACCCAATCAAGGCAGGGCCCCCCAGTTACCCACGTGTGCCCCCTACCTCCTCTCCTCCCCCATCTTACGATTAGCAGAGCGGCAGCAGGCTCTCATTGAGAGCGGGCTCCTGAATACTCCTGTGGTTGGTGGTAGCAGTAAATAAATTATATATATACTGTATATAKAATATATTCTCTCTATATATATACAGTTGAAGTTGGAAGTTTACATACACTTAGGTTGGAGTCATGAAAACTAGTTTTTCAACCACTCCACAAATTTCTTGTTAACAAACTATAGTTTTGGCAAGTCGGTTAGGATGTCAACTTTGTGCATGACACAAATAATTTTTCCAACAATTGTTTACAGACAGATTATTTGACGTATACTTCACTGTATCACAATTCCAGTGGGTCAGAAGTTTACATACACTAGGTTGACTGTGCCTTTAAACAGCTTGGAAAATTCCAGAAAATTATGTCATGGCTTTAGAATCTTCTGATAGGCTAATTGACATCATTTGAGTCAATTGGAGGTGTACCTGTGGATGTATTTCAAGWCCTACCTTCAAACTCAGTGCCTCTTTGCTTGACATCATGGGAAAATCAAAAGAACTCAGCCAAGACCTCAGAAAAAAATTTGTAGACCTCCACAAGTCTGGTTCATCCTTGGGAGCAATTTCCAAATGCCTGAAGGTACCACGTTCGTCTGTACAAACAATAGTTCGCAAGCATAAACACCATGGGACCGTCATACTGCTCAGGAAGGAGACGCATTCTGTCTCCTAGAGATGAACGTACTTTGGTGCGAAAAGTGCAAATCAATCCCAGAACAACAGCAAAGGACCTTGTGAAGATGCTGGAGGAAATGGGTACAAAAGTATCTATATCCACAGTGAAACGAGTCCTATATCGACATAACCTGAAAGGCAGCTCATTAAGGAAGAAGCCACTGCTCCAAGAACGGCATAAAAAAGCCAGACTACGGTTTGCAACTGCACATGGGGACAAAGATCATACATTTTGGAGAAATTTCCTCTGGTCTGATGAAACAAAAATAGAACTGTTTGGCCATAATGAGCATCGTTATGTTTGAAGGAAAAAGGGGGATGCTTGCAAGCCGAAGAACACCATCTCCACCGTGAAGCACGGGGGTGGCAGCATCATGTTGTGGGGGTGCTTTGCTGCAGGAGGGACTGGTGCACTTCACAAATAGATGGCATCATGAGGGAGGAAAAATTATGTGGATATATTGAAGCGACATCTCAAGACATCAGTCAGGAAGTTAAAGCTTGGTCGCAAATGGGTCAGGCAAATGGACAATGACCCTAAGCATACTTCCAAAGTTGTGGGAAAATGGCTTAAGGACAACAAAGTCAAGGTTTTGGAGTGGCCATCACAAAGCCCTGACCTCAATCCTATAGAAAATGTGTGGGCAGAACTGAAAAAGCTTGTGCCTGCAAGGAGGCCAACTTATTGTGGGAAGCTTGTGGAAGCCTACCCAAAACATTTGACTGAAGTTAAACAATTTCAAGGCAATGCTACCAAATACTAATTGAGTTTATGTAAACTTCTGACCCACTGGGAATGTGATGAAAGAAATAAAAGTTGAAATAAATCACACTCTACTATTATTCTTACATTTCACATTCTTAAAATAAAGTGGTGATCCTAACTGACCTAAGATAGGGAATTTTTACWTGGATTAAATGTCAGGAATTGTGAAAACGAAGTTTAAATGTATTTGGCTAAGGTGTATGTAAACTTCTGACTAAAACTGAATATATATATATATATATATATGTACAGTACCAGTCAAAAGTTTGGACACACCTACTCATTCAAGGGTTTTTCATTATTTTCACTATTGTCTACGTTGTAGAATAATAGTGAAGCAATCAAAACCATGAAATAACACATGGAATTATTTAGTAACCAACAAAATGTCATTTTGAGAGTCACTTAAGAACAAATTCTTATTTTACAGTTATTTTACAGTTATTTTACGGTTGTGATACAGCCCAGGATCAAACACGGGTCTAGCACTGTGATGCAGTGCTTTAGACCGCTGCGTCACTCTGTCCCCCACATATGGAATCATGTAGTAACCAAAAAAGTGTTAAACAAATCAAAATATATTTTTGATTTTAGATTCTTCAAAGTAGCCACCCTTTGCCTTGATGACCGCTTTGCACACTCTTGGCATTCTTTCAACCAGCTTCATGAGGTAGTCACCTGGAATGGATTTCAATTAACAGGTGTGCATTGTTCATTAGAGTTAGAGTTCATTAGTTACCAGCCTCAGAAATTGCAGCCCAATAAATGCTTCACAGAGTTCAAGTAACAGACACATCTCAACATCAACTGTTCAGTGGAGACTGTGTGAATTAGGCCTTCATGGTCAAATTGCTGCAAAGAAACYAGCACTAAAGGACACCAATAAGAAGAAGAGACTTGCCTAGGCCAAGAAACACAAGTAATGGACATAAGACCATTGGAAATCTGTCCTTTGGTCTGGTGAGTCCAAATTTGAGATTTTTGGTTCCAACCGATGTGTCTTTGTGAGACACAGAGTAGGTGAACGGAAGATSTCCGCATGTGTGGTTCCCACCGTGAAGCATGGAAGAGGAGGTGTGATGTGTGGAGTGCTTTGCTGGTGACACTGTCTGTGATTTATTTCAAATTCAAGGGATACTTAACCAGCATGCCTACCACAGCATTCTGCAGCGATACGCCATCCCATCTGGTTTGCGCTTCGTGGGACTGTCATTTGTTTTTCAACAGGACAATGACCCAACACACCTCCAGGCTGTGTAAGGGCTATTTGACCAAGGAGAGTGATCGAGTGCTGCATTAGATGACCTGGCCTCCAATCACCCGACCTCAACCCAATTGAGATGATTTGGGATGAGTTGGACCGCAGAGTGAAGGAAAAGCAGCCAACAAGTGCTCAGCATATGTGGGAACTCCTTCAAGACTGTTAGAAAAGCATTCCAGGTGAAGCTGGTTTAGAGAATGCCAATAATGTGCAAAGCTGTCATCAAGGAAAAGGGTGACTACTTTGAAGATCTCAAATATAAAATATATTTTGATTTGTTTAACACCTTTTTGGTTACTACATGATTCCATATGTGTTATTTCATAGTTCCGATGTCTTCACTATTATTCTACAATGTAGGAAATAGTTAAAATCAAGAAAAACCCTTGAATGAGTAGGTGTCCAAACTTTTGACTGGTACAATACCTATGACCATAGTATTTAAATTAGCAATTGCTGCACAGCTTAGTGGTGGATCAAGTGAATGAAGGCTACCGTTGGCCTTGTATGTTTTGATCCAGAACAAATAAGATGAAATGTGAGTGAAATATTAATTAATGTTATTGTACATTGGTTGAAATCAAATCAAAACAAATTTTATTTGTCACATGTGCCGAAAACAACAGGTGCAAACCTTACTGTGAAATGCTTACTTACAAGCCCTTAACCAACAATGTAGTTTTAAGAAAAATAAGAGTTAAGAACTAAATTTACTAAGAGTAAATGAAAGAGTAGGTGTGTCCAAACGTTTGACTGGTACTGTATCTTAAGATGAATGCATAAGTTGCTCTGGAAGGCCTCCCGAGTGGCGCAGTGGTCTAAGGCACTGCATCGCAGTTGCCAGCTGTGCCACTAGAGATTCTGGTTTGAGTCCAGTCTCTGTTGCAGCTGGCTGTGACCGGGAGACCCATGGGGCAGCGCACAATTGGCCCAGCGTCGTCTGGGTTCGGGGAGGGTTTGGCTGGCAGGGATGTCCTTGTCCCATCACGCTCTAGCGACCCCTGTGGCAGGCCAGGCGCATGTATGCTGACATGGTCGCCAGGTGTACGGTGTTTCCTCCGACACATTGGTATGGCTGGCTTCTGGGTTAAACGTGTAGTGTGGCTTGGTTGGGTTTCGGAGGACGCATGGCTCTCGACCTTCGCCTCTCCCGAGTCCGTACGGGAGTTACAGAGATGAGACAAGACTGTAACTACCAATTGGATACCATGAAAAAGGGGTAAAAACAATACATTGCTCTGGATGTAGGAGTGTCTGCTAAATGACTAAAATGTAAACATAATCTTTCATAATCTCTTCAATGGGGTTATCTGTACCAAAATGATGTAGCTACATTTACATTTTTACATTTAAGTCATTTAGCAGACGCTCTTATCCAGAGCGACTTACAAGTTGGAGAGCGACTTACAAGTTGGTGATGCAGGCAGCTACTGTGCTGCCTGCATCACCAGGTCAATAGTCTGTCAATAGTCTGTTGAGCAATATCAACACTTTTTGACAGGTCACTTCAAAATCTGTTCAATGATCAAAATGGATTTTATGAAAATTATAAACATTTATTTTCAATCTCTGTGAACTCTGACTGCGTGCTCGTCAATGCAACTGCCCCCTCCTAGCGGTCACATTGAATATAACCACACTCAACCAACCCACAGCTCTTGAGGACCAAGCGTCTCATAATCTTGAGCGCAATTTGGAGAAGTACTGTAGCTAGCTAGCTTTGACTGTGCAGAATTTTAGGTGAAAACTCTCACATGTTCTGTCCAGATACTGCAACCCTTTACCGGGAAAGTGAACAAATAAATATGTGTCTGGATGATTAATATTTTGAAGGTCCTTATATAAGTAGATATTCACAATTTAGTCCTATTTATTCTGGTAAAGCAGTCTTTGGAGAAGAACAAGGTGTTGTTTTCGGTGAGTAGCTAACGTTAGCTAGTATGCTATTGCACTGTCAACTACCACACAAGATGAATTTACAAAATACGAAGCTGTGTATATATATCTATGTCAGTCATTTGCCACTTATGTTGAATTGACCTAGCTAGCTAACTCTGGCTAGTTAGCCCTGGTGTTCCGATGCTGTCCCTGCCACCAGCAAGTTTGCTCTCCATAATAAATATAAAAAATACGTTCTGTAATAAGTTGATTTGCCAGCTGATATAGSTAGTTACTGTTAAGCATTTTCTATATTCACTGGTTAATTAATGGATATATTTAAGTAGTGTCACTGCCGGTTGATGTCGGAGCCTGAAACAAACCAAAGAGTTGACAGTGGATTAGCTAGCTACAAGCTAAAGTTAGTTAACTAACCTAAATCGATAGCTAGCCACTTGAAGTTATGCTGAAACTTTCATCCCAAATCGTTTGTATTGTTTCTTGCTATCCAAGACTTGCAATTGAGCATTTCCTAAACATGCATTATACGTAGTTCATCAGCTAGCTAACTAGTTATTTTGGTTCGGTACACCGTGTTTATTCTGCTGTATTTGCAGCTAACGCGTTACTCTCATCCGAGTTATTTTTAGGCAAGCGCGAGGATAGACATGCAGGTTATTATTAGAAGGCCTCAAAATGGAAGAAAGTGTTGCGTTTTGTCGTGTCTGATGCACTCTGTACTTGTCTGTGGCTTTTTAGATCTGACAATAGCGTGCTTTGTCTTTGTCAATCATGAACATATTTTTGATTGTCATTTCATTCAAAAATAAAATAACAATAAACTTGATCTATCTTTAGCCATGGATATGGAACGACAGAAACGAAGAGAGGAAATCCAGAAAGCTATGGGCTTTATTCAGTAAGACATCTTAATATTTTAATTTTTCTATATAGTCGGTACACATACACACGAAGAACGTACGTGAGGTGGCACTGATTAATGTATCTCACATTTTCTCTACAGGTCCTCCTTGCCTTTCCCAGAGCCTGAGAATTATGCGGTACCTATGTGTTGCTTACAATGTTTATTCTCTTGCCTGACCCAAATTGGTCAAGCCACCTACCTGCCTGTCATCAATTGTATCCTTCCACAAATCTGCACTTTATCTCAGTTCTGAATGATCTTTTATCATCCTCATGATCTCTCTCCCCCCCTGCCGCCYCCTATTCTTCAGGCTTTTTTGACCCAGTTGGTGTGTAACTTGCTGGACGAGGGAAACACAGTGTTTCGTGATGGGGAATGGAGGCAGGCAGCGCAGCATTACAGTGAGGGAGTCAACGTGGCCCGCTATGCTCAGGCAGAGGCACTGGTCATTCCCCCTGAGCTTCTGGAGAGCCTCTATGTCAACAGGGCAGCGGCACACTTTCAGTTTGTAAGACATACACACACTTAATAATATTGAAATGATTAACATATTCTCAAAAGTTGTTAAAGCAGTAATTATAAACTGGGTGGTTCAAGCCCTGAATGATGATTGGCTGAAAGCTGTGGTATATCAGACCATATACCACAGGTATGACAAAACATTTATTTTTACTGCTCTAATTACATTGGTAACCAGTTTATAATAGCAATAAGGCACCTCGGGGGTTTGTGGTATATGGCCAAGATACCACGACTAAGGGCTGTGTCCAGGCACTCCGCGTTGCGGATAAGAACAGCCCTTAGCCGTGGTATATTGGCCTTGTTGCTCAATTATATCAGGTCAAGCACTTTGTCTATACATAATGGATCCCACATTTAAGTCAGTTCTTACACCCAGTCCCCATCTTCTCTCTCCCTTTCCACCTCCCCTCTTTCTGTTTGGCTCTCTTTCTCTGTCACCCAGGGGGAGTTTGAGCGGGGCGTACAGGACTGCGATAGCGCGCTGTGCGTGTGTGAGGGCAGTCGCAGGGCGCTCTACAGGAAAGCTCTATGTCTGAGAGAGCTGGGCCGACTCAGGGAGGCCTATGAGTGTGGCACCGGATGCCTGCTCACTGCCCCACACGTAAGTCAAGGCCACATGGCACCCAAGGGCACTTGAATTGTAGTTCAATTAAAATGATGAATCCTTGTATGATTCATATGGSATCACCAATTTATTTTACTACATCATTTTAGTTACTCACATTTCTTTAATGTGTCATGTCAGTTAGTCTTATTGTTTATGGAATGTACTCTCTGTGTCGTACAGGACAGGCAGGTGGGTGAACTGGCCCAGGACCTGGCTAATAAACTGGGCCTGAAGGTCCGTAAGGCCTACATCAGCTCTCAGGTGAGTTCAGTCACATCTGACTCTGTCAACAGTAGGAATGCGCCCCTCAAAGATCAAAATGCCTAGAACGATATCTGCCACGGTCAATATAAATGTTACTGTTGTCTTCACAGGTGGAGTCTTCAACGTCAGGGAGGGAGAGCAATAGAGAGAATTCTTCACCCACAGGAGAGGTGAGTGTCTGGTCGTCTTGGATTTTTTTTCCCTTCTCATTGCCATTTTCTTATTAAGGGCAAATGGGATGAATGGTTGTTTTAATTGTCCCAGCGTCATTAGGGTTTGGCCGGTGTAGGCCGTCATTGTAAATAAGAATTTGTTCTTAACTGACTTGCCCAGTTAAATAAAGGTTAAAAAAATGTTTACAAAGCCTTGTCTCTTTTTATTTAGACGTCCGCCAACGGGCTAGAATCTTTGACTGACATTGCATCAGGTATGGCAGCTCAACATGAAAACGTAACATCATGTTTAACTTGAATGATTTATTTATCATTGTCATTATCGTTCTCTAAAATGCCCTTCTCTCTATGGTCCTATCTCTTAATTTCTAGTTTTTCTTCATCCCTCTCCTCCGTTTCAGCTGATCTGTCCAGTGCCCAGTGTATCCCTGCCCCTCTGGCCACGCCCATCCCTGTCAGCGACGAGCCCTCTAGCCCAGTGGCCACGCCCTGTGCTGACCTATCAGAGAGCCCCAGTACGGTCCTACCGCCCATGCCCTACTCCGTTCCTGTGTCGGAGCACATGGAGGAGTGCAGCGTGATCGCTGACGATCTGGACAGCCTGCTGGGGGACTGCATCTCCAAGAAAGTCAGCGAGGTGAGAGGGTCGCTAYTAGAATCACTCCAAGGCAGGATGCTGGCTGTGCTGTGCCCTCCCTCTGTTGACGAGAGAGGATGTACAGACAACACTATATGAATATTTAAGAAAGTATCTCTGACTTGGCTGACCAAGGGTGCACATTTTTGTGGTTTAAAGGAGAAGTCTGCTTTTTTACAACCTAATCTCTATTTTTGATGTAAATGGCATGTTATAGAAGGGTCCAGATCTTTTTGAAAATTTTATTTCACTTTTTTGAGAAACTTACCCCAAACCAGCGATTCACTTCCTCGTTGTGCAGTACGTGGGCTCTGCAAAATCATGAACAAAAGCTCCAAAAACACCCAAATATGTGGTTTGTAAAACAGGAAAGCTCTCCGTATAGTGATGCAGGTCTTTAGATGTTGTACACATGAAATTGTGCCATTCTGTACGTTATTYGCAACTTTATATTCAATTTTGTGCGACTCAAGCTGTTTCTCCTATGCAGCTGTTCCATTCTCTGTGTAGCCTTCTGCTAGAGTGGATGGAGAGGTGTTGCTCGAGTTGCTACAAAATGAAATATAATGTTCGGAATGATACAATTTCATGTGTACGACATCTAAAGACCTGCATCACTATACTGAGAGCTTTCCTGTTTCTTAAACAACATAATTGGGTGTTTTTTGAGCTTTTGTTCATGTTTTTTCAGATCCCCCATACTGCACTACGAGGATGAGGAAGTGAATCACTGGTTTGGGGTAAGTTTTTCAAAAACAAGTGAAATTGCAAAAAAAGTGCCTAGACTCATCTATAACATCCCATTTACATCCAAAATAGAGATTTGGTTGTAAAAAAGCAGACTTCTTTGTTAACTTTCACCACTGTACACAAGTACTTTACACGGAGCACAGAGTTATATATTTCTGGTCTAGAAGGAGATTTAGAATAAGATGGATAATGTAATGTCTCTGTCTCTCTCCCTCAGTCACAGAGCCCAGTCCAGGGTGCTATCCCCACCAACCTCCCCAACACAGCTGTGGGCCTGCACCCTCCATACTCCTCCAGCCTCCCCGCCCCCTCGCCCCAGCTACCCCCTGCCTTCTTCAGCTCCTCTGTCAGCCAGATGCCCTCCTTGGAGCCTTACCCCTCACTGGGCCAGAGGGAGCAGACCTCCACACAGGCGCTGGACGCCCTGGGGGCCTTCTCCCCGGGGACAGGGGACATGGAGGGCAAAGGAGGGGTTGGAATTGGAGGCCTGGACTCACTCTCTGAGTACACTTTGCCTGGTGAGTGGATGAGACATATGAACAAGGTGTATGGGTCAGGGTGTGTGTTTGTGGATGTCAATTCCATCAAAACAGTAAAGCCATTGTAGCAGGCTTTTTGGCCATTATCCAGTCTTTTACAACCATACAGTTTAAATGTGCGTCAGCTGTTTCTTAAACCTTCACTGGGACTGCCCAGCGACCCGAACAGTCCTCGGGGCATGCGTTAGTTGTTGTTGAATCTAGTCCGTGTCRGCAGCACTGCTGTAAGGCCATATGGTGTCTGATATCTGTGTCCTTGTGTTGCTGTTCTCCAGGGGGAAGAATCTCTCACAGCTTCATCCCTGGGATCTGCAACCACAGCTCCACTCACACGGTACGACAGCAGCACAATGCCCGAACACCACAATGGATACTCTCAACTTCTTTCTCCTCTTTTATCATGACATGGATGTCTCTTCTTACTCTGCTTGTGTTCTGCAGACCCCAGATTACATTTATTCCGTTATTTCTTGCTGTTGAGTTACATGCAAGTTATTGGAACTAGGAGTAAGTTGTGTTTTTTGATAATAAAGACACTTTTAAATCTGTTGATGGATTGGCTTGTCTTCCGTCCTCAGAACGTCCCAGCAGGCACCAACCTCTCCCTGCTCTCCCGGAACCCACTGGCTGCCACCCACGAGTTCAGACAGGCCTGCCATGCCTGTTACAGCCGCATAGGTACACACTGCTACCTTCACCTTTCTGTTCCCACTCCAGAATATGTTACGTTAATGATTTCTTTCTTTTATACTGAGCAGTATTAAGTCAATATTGTCTGTTACATCAATGCTTACATAATTGACCCTTGTGGGATAAATCAAGTATATTGAATTGAGTGCTGCAGTTGAATGATAAATCCCCCTAATCTTCTCTCTGCAGGTCCACGGGTGATTGACTACCAGTACCAGCCAGAGGCGGCTCACCGCTGTAAGAGGGACGTGCTACTGTGTCGCTTCAAAAACACAGACGACCCCACATGGAAGAGAGTCAGGCCTCGCCCCGCTAGAAACAACTTCCTGGGGGCCTTTGTGCTCTGCAAAGGTACGTGTGTGTGTACGTACGTGTGTTCACTCACTCAAATAAGCACTGATGGTTGAACGTCATCTCTCACAGCAGAATTCTGGCAGTAGTTTTTTTTAATGCCTGCTGCCCATCAGTGATAGTAAAGATCATCTACTCTCTACTTTCCTCCTTCGTCTCCCTGAAGAAGTCCAGGAGCGCCAGGAGTGCCAGTACGGGGAGAACTGCACGTTTGCCTACTGCCAGGAGGAAATAGACGTGTGGACCCAGGAGAGGAAGGGGGCTCTGAGCAGGGAGCTGCTGTTTGACCCGCTGGGAAGCACCGAGAGACGGGCACTCAGCGTCACACGCCTGCTGCAGCTACACATGGGCATGTTCATGTTCCTCTGTGAGGTAGGGTGTGATACACACAGACTTCCACAAGGAGAACTTTGAAGGATTCAGTATGTACAGAACATTCACACACTCTTTCCTCCTCTGCAGGAATGTTTTGACAGTAAGCCTCGCATTATCAGCAAACGCAGCAAAGAGAACTTGGCTGTCTGCTCAAACCTCACCGCCCGACATCCCTTCGACGATAACAAGTGTGTCTTCTAGAACTTTCTGTCCTTGAGTGTGTATCAGATCCAGACAAGCAGTTTGTCTTAGCATAATCCAATTTCCCTCAGACAATATTACAGTCAGCTACTTCCACCCTGGCCCCTTCTATGCTCTTCTCGCCCTCTCCTCTCTCTTTCTCCATCTCATTTCTCTCTCTTCCACGTCTCCTCAGGTGCCTAGTGCATGTGGTGCGTTCGGCCAACGTGCGCTACAGTAAGGTGCGCCCGCTGCACCCCCTCTGCCAGTTTGACGTGTGTCGCCACGAGGTGCGTTACGGCTGCCAGCGCGAGGACAGCTGCTCCTTTGCCCACTCCGTCATAGAACTCAAGTGCTGGGTACTGCAGCAGGACACAGGTACACAAAGTACACATGTTTATATACACACAAAAGATTGCAGCAAAATAACCAAAGTTCATTCTATCATCTGTTACTTTGTCTCTCAGGTATCACCCACGAGGAGATGGTACAGGAGTCCAAGAGGCACTGGTACAGGCTAGAGCAAAATGCTCAGAGACAGAAGGTGAGCGTGAGATGGGCACCATGCCCTAATACAATACATWATTTTAGTTATTTTAAGGGCCTGATTTACAAAATGTCCCTCTCTCTTTCAGCCTATGCATGTCCCACACCAGAGCTGTGGTGGTGGTGGTGGTGGGGTGGGGGGAATAGGAGGGGGAGATAATCTCGGGGGTGGAGGGGTTGGCTCCGGAGGAGGAGGGAGAGGCAGAGGGCTGAACCTGAAGATGAAGTTTGTCTGTGGCCAGTGTTGGAGGGACGGACAGGTCAACGAACCAGACAAGGCCCTCAAGTACTGCACTGCTAAAGCAAGGCACAGGTGAGAGACTAGGGCGGCCTGGGGCCATATCAAACTGACATCTGCACTTCTCTTGTCAATATAAGGCTGCAGGGGCCTGAACTGATATTTATTGGATTAAAGGAATGTTAATGAAATAGGCCCATTAAAGGATTAACTTTATAGAAATACAAAATACCTCGCTCTGAATAGTCAATTTCACTAATTTGATAGGGGAAAAATAACTCTAATTTTCTTTTGCCCATCTCTCCTCTCTCTCTTTCCCCCTCTCTCCAGCTGGACTAAGGAGCGTCGGGTATTGCTTGTGAAATCCTTTGAGAAGAAGAAGTGGGTCGTTGTGCGGCCGCTTCCCTTCTCCCGTACATACCCACAGCAGTATGATGTAAGTCTCTCCCCCTCCTTCACTCCCCCCTCATACACAGCCACATAAGTATTACCTGAGTCACCCCTCTTTTTCTCCATCCCTCCCTTCTCTCTGGGTCTGTTTTTAATCTCCAGTATTCTTTTTCTGAATACTTATGTAAATAAGCTATTTCTGTTTTTTATTTTTAATACATTTGCTGTAGTTGTAAAGCATTGTGTGTATTTAAAATAAAAAAATAAMATGTGGAAAAGTCAAGAGGTCTGAATACTTTCCGAATGCACTGTAATTCTGTAATTTAGTTATGATGCTAGTAATAGCCTAAACACATTCAAATTCACGTCATGATATTCAGTGCCTTTTAGCCCCTCTGCGGCGGCGGCAGCGGTGCGGCGGCAGTAGCGGTGCGTTGGCGGCAGTAGTAGTGCGGCAGTAGTGGTGCGTTGGCGGCAGTAGTAGTGCGGCAGTAGTGGTGCGTTGGCGGCAGTAGTAGTGCGGCAGTAGTGGTGCGTTGGCGGCAGTAGTAGTGCGGCAGTAGTGGTGCGTTGGCGGCAGTAGTAGTGCGGCAGTAGCAGTAGTATGGTAGTAATAAAGCAGTGTCTCCCTAGATGTGTGTCCATGTGATGAAGCAGAAGAAGTGCCACTACATCGGAAATTGTTCCTTCGCCCACAGTCTGGAGGAGAGGGACGTCTGGACGTACATGAAGGACAACAGCTGTAAGATTTTCTGTTGCTTTTCCTCTCATTATGTTCCTCTCTTTTTGTGTGCCAAACAAATAATGTATTTACAGTGTATCTGTTGGAAATGCTAACCCCCGTCCTGTCCACAGTGAGGGACATGCAGCAGATGTATGACATGTGGCTCACGATGACCAATCAGAACAGACGCACTGACAGAAGCCCCATGACCCCGCCTCCGGAGGAGAAACAGGTTTCGATGACGACCGATTACACAGAGTCATTGGTGAGAGGCTTTCAAGTCATGAGTTTCATTAAAGACAAGTGTCTTTTTGTGTTGTTTGATATGGAAAGACCATTTGATTTGTCTCTGTGTCAGTCTGGGCAGCGGTTGTCGGAAGGAGGAGATATGTGAGTGTTGTTGTGCTGAGGAGGAGCTGGCCCTGGAGACGTGGAAAGGAGACCCCGCTCCCACTACACCAGAGACCAGCTACAGTACCTACCGCCTGTGACATCAGTCTGAATGCAAACACACATACACACAACACACCTTACAGTACAACAAATTGCTGTTGCAACAGGCACCAACTCGTGTGACGCACACACACAGAAAGTCGTATATAAGAACATTCACGCCCATAATCTGAATGGTTTGGCAGTTAATTTCAATCTGAACCTCAGTGTATCTCTAACACGCTGCAGATGTCAATGTACTTTATATGTGTCCATTATATTACCATTGAAGGCACATTTTGAATTGTCAGCAAAGAGAAAAGGCCCCAAAGTCGCCCCTTCTAACGAATACGGAGTGGCTGTGTGGCCGATACTTCTTCCTGGTGACTAAACAACTGAACAAATTAGCCTGCATAATATATATTTAATATTTTTATTTTTTTGAGGTTTGTTCAAATCGCCATAGTTTTTATTTTATTTCAGCTGTTCATAAATATGAGGCAGAGACGTAGCAAATGTGCAGAACGTGATTTGGTTGTTTAGCTCTGGGAATGAGGCGCCCAGGGGGGCAGTACATGGGCAGAACGGGGTGGTTGGATTCGGCCGTGCAGCCTCAACCTTAAAAATAAGCCCCTTATCTATGTGGCTAGGGGCAAACGTCTACAACCAAATCCTACCCTCCTTCCCTTGTGGGAACGTAGAAAGAGGGAGAGAGAAATCGGACAGAAATGGTTAGTACGCCATTTTGATTGTCCATGGGAGTTGGTGCTTCACTCTATTCGTCTGCCATATTGGTAGAGTACTATGAATGTAAAGCCAGTCGTTTTGAGGAAGTCATAAAAATAATTATGGTTGTGGAATGTATTCGGAATACCCAAGACAAATCTTATATAACATTTAAAATGACCCCCTATCCCCCCTTTTTATTAATAGAAATGGCACAGTAGTCTTGGTTATATACTGTAAGCAAGCTAGGCAGCCGTACCTGTGGCCAGCAACGACACGTATACACATTCACATACACGCTGTATACACTGAGTAGGCTCAGAATGGAACAGTTTCATAATATTGCATTGGAGGGCTATATGGAGTGACTGCAGACTCTTCACTCGGACCCACTCAAACAACATACTGTACCGTATGCTTAAAACCTGGAGTTTTCATGGACTACATGAACAAGTCTGCGTCCTCCTAGTTATAGCCACTCTATAACAAGACTCCAGATGTTATCCGGGTGTGACGTGGCTTCATCTGGCATGTCTACCACCAGTTCAACTAGGATCAAGTGAGGTTACCTTTGCCCTGTTAGCCCTCCAATGTAAACCTATGCTGATTTAGCCAGGGAGAAAAGATAAGCTCCAAATCACAAAGACTGAGTACAGGAACAATACATGGGGTTAAGATGCATATGACAGAACATTAGGGATTCCAATAAGGGATTCCACAAGAAAGGGGAGGGATCGTAGGATAGTACAGCAGGATGGAGCTTGAATGGATCCTGGAGTATGGTGGCTTGGTCACAGGGGTGGTCAGGTGGGCGGGTTAGGGGATGGAAACTGGACAGGTAGCTGGATCCTGGGCTGGGTGGGCACTGGACAGGTAGCTGGATCCTGGGGTGGGTGGGCACTGAACAGGTAGTCTGGGGTGGGCACTGGACAGGTAGTTGGATCCTGGGTGTATCTGACAGGTAGTTGGATCCTGGGGTGGGTGGCTGACAATCTGATCCTTGGGTGGGCACTGAACAGGTTGACTGATCCTGGGGTGGGTGGGCACTGGACAGGTAGCTGGATCCTGGGGTGGGTGGGAACTGGACAGGTAGCTGGATCCTGGGGTGGGTGGGCACTGGACAGGTAGTTGGATCCTGGGGTGGGTGGCTGACAGGCTTGGGTATTGTGAGAGAGGGAGGGCGTTATGGAAGCAATGATGAATACATAAAAAGTTAATTAAAAGTAAAATGACTACCCATAATGTAGGCTAAAGAAGACTGACTATCCATAATGTAGGCTGACTACCCATAATGTTGGCTAGTGAGACTGATGTGTGTGTGTGTGTGTATATACACACACACACTAACATTAATTCACAAAATATATCTAGGCAGGGACAGGTTTTTCCCATATGGCCAGCATCTCGTTCCCTTATACCCGCACCAGACATGATGTAATGGAGGTATGTCTCTATTCATATACATTATATATACATCTTTACAGATATTGGTATACTACTAAAGATAATTGATAACTTAGCAGTTAAGCTTAATTAAATATAACCTMAAACTTGTATTGATTACATAGAACCTCTTGTTATTGAGCTATGCTATATGACATGTATCGCTGAACTAGATGACTAGTGATTTTATTGCTTCTGTGAGGGTCATTCCAGAGATGTCTGTAGGAGCAAGGTTGACCGATTCTCATAACAGGATTTGAATTGAATGGTTTCAGCTAAGCCAAAAGAAAGGGGATTGGTTGGGTTAAATGTCAACATGAGGGACATGATCATCTCAGAACCCAGACAGCGTATGGTGTGTACTTGCCATCTGATGAGAGATTTGATCATGTGGAAGTAATGGGTCTGGTAGGGAAAGTGTTACTCAATTGGAAACAGTTTTTGATCTGATCAGTTTTTTCTCTTGGTCAGTAAACAATAGGATGCCAAGGTACTCCCTTCTATAAACATCAGTGATTTAACAGATTCACCTTGATAGTAGAGTAGGTCAATAAACTGTCCAATCAGTTTTAGAGGAGTAACAAGGTGGGAGAGGCTTCTTCTGGAATGACCCAGGTATTTGCTTAACTGAGGGAACGTATTACTACTGCTACTACTACTATTATGATGATGATGAATTATGATGACGATAATGATTGCCATTATGACTATTTCTATTCTCCTATATGCTATTGATATACGTATATATGTTAATTGCTATGTATAACTCTCTTTATAAATGTATCCATGTATGAATATAATACTTTACTGTAAACAGACGTATGTGTATGTTAAACAGGACTGTCCAGCAGGCAGGCCAGACAGGGAAGAGTTCATAGTTTACCTTGCTCAAACTGGTACGAAGAACAACTCGGTTCAGTTTTAACATACTTGCTGACTGTGACCTCACTCTCCGTTAGCTGGTTACRTAACAGGAACACAAGCTAACATAGCATAAGTGTCCATAGTTCACAGGGCACCCTAGATGACAGCAGACAGGTTACTGGACCAGGTTGTTGCTGAACATCTGATTTGATATAGTCTTGGTTGCTTGAGGTTAGTGGATTGTAGGGGAGTTGAGCTTGTATGGAAGATAAGTTTGGTCAGTCAGTCCAATGGAATGTGCTAGTGACACTTTGAATTTCCGATAGCCATGTAAATCGCTAATGATTGTTTTCCTGACTGCTATCGAGTGAGATTATATAATCAATAATACTTTAGTATCATTTATTTAGTCATTAACCCTGCTGGAACAACTCCAAGCATACATTGACGTCTGTATACATCAGTATAGCACCTTATTCAATATATACCTATATAAAAGTATACATACCCCTATCATATAATCCTACTTTCTATGATACATATAACTMTAATTATACTTAGACACCTGTATAATTAATTTAGATAAGCGGTTCTGGTTTTCCCTGGTTRTTTGAAAAGGTCATAGTCTGATTTCATTGGTTACGTGCACAGTGCACACCGTACTACATAAGTCCTTGTATCTGCTCTGTTGCTAGGTTTGAGGGGCCTCCTTTGTCATCATCACAGTGTGCTGTTCCAAACAAAGGGGTCAGAGACAGGCCGGCATTTTAGAAGTGTTCAATCAACAGCCGTTGTTGTTTTAACTGACTCATGGTTGTAAACAAACAGTTATATCAGAAGGGTCAATAATAATCTCAGGCCTTGTGCTTAGAGGGGACTGGAGGAACTGAAARGTGGTCAGACCAGACTATCCAAACCCACCAGAGAGAACTGCATTCGATCATGAGATTGACTGATTCGTCTTGGTTTAAGAAGAGGCTTTGACCCCAAAAAGCGTATAGTCAGATGTTTATTTCTCCTGTTGTCTTTCCAAGTAGAAGGTTGAAGACATTCTTGTAAACCTTGGTTCACTCCATGTTCATTATTGCCACACACAGGCATTCCCTGTATTAACAAAAAGAGAAATACACTTAGGTGAATTGACACTCACCCAGCCACACCCACCCATAGCCACAATGAGCTGATATTAATTTACATTAGCTTTCAGAGTTATTATTGGATTATTTTCAACTATTTGGAATAGGAACCAGAGTTTTAAGTGAAAAACAAGGCCTCTATTTGTGTTAACTCTGTTTTGTCTTTCTCATTTTTTCCCTCCCTGGTTGGAAGTGAATTACGATGACAAATGGACCAAATCTCTTGAAGGTGTTTAACAATAAACAGAGTGTTTTAGAGATGGTGTGACTTTGTTTTTCTTATTCTCTCCATATATTCAGTATAGCGAAAGTATGAATGGATTATTGATAAATGTTTATCTGAAATCTGTCTTAACTTATCTGTTGTATTTGTTTCTATACTCGCAAAGTTTGAGGGAGATTTATTGGACTCAATAGGCTGCCAGTAATTCTGAGATTCAAGTTACTGGTGAGCAATGTCTCTATGCTGAAAACCAAAAAACCCTGATGTACTGAATCCACAATGATCCTAGGATTCTGATCCAGACTCAGATCCCAGCCTAGAAGAATGAACTTGCAAGGTCTTCCATCGTTATAGGACAGTCCTACTATAACCTGGCTGAGGTTGACTGAAGTGATCAGTGTTTTGCACGTGCCCAAGATAGGGCATGTTGCCAGGACGCTTCACGTGTGTATGAAACAGGATGAGGGCRGCAGGTAACCTAGTGGTTAGTGTTGGGCCAGTAACTGAAAGGTCACCGGTTCGAATACATTTGTCTGTGCCCTTGAGCAAGGCATTTAATCCCCCMAAAAATCCAGGGGCGCCGTACTACTATGGCAGGCTGACCCTGTAAATTTCTGTTTTATTTATTTATTTCACCTTTATTTAACCAGGTAGGCTAGTTGAGAACAAGTTCTCATTTGCAACTGCGACCTGGCCAAGATAAAGCAAAGCAGTTTGACACATACAACAACACAAAGTTACACATGGAATAAACAAACATTCAATAATACAGTAGGAAAATCTATATACAGTATGTGCAAATGAGGTAGGAAAAGAGAGGTAAGGCAATAAATAGGCCATGGTGGCAAAGTAATTACAAAATAGCAATTAAAACACTGGAATGGTAGGATGTGCAGAGGATGAATGTGCAGGTTGAGATACTGGGGTGCAAAGGAGTAAGATAAATAAATACATATGGGGATGAGGTAGATTGGTGGGCTATTTACAGTTGAGCTATGTGCAGTGATCTGTGAGCTGCTCAGACAGCTGGTGCTTAAAGCTAGTGAGGGAGGTAAGAGTCTCCAGCTTCAGAGATTTTTGCAGTTCGTTCCAGTCATTGGCAGCAGAGAACTGGAAGGAGAGGGGGCCAAAGGAAGAATTGGCTTTGGGGGTGACCAGTGAGATATACCTGCTGGAGCGCGTGCTACGGGTGGGTGCTGCTATGGTGACCAGTGAGCTGAGATAAGGCGGGGCTTTACCTAGCAGAGACTTGTAGATGACCTGTAGCYAGTGGGTTTGGCGACGAGTATGAAGCGAGAGCCAGCCAACGAGAGCATACAGGTCGCAGTGGTGGGTRGTATATGGGGCTTTGGTGACAAAACAGATGGCACTGTGATAGACTGCATCCAATTTGTTGAGTAGAGTGTTGGAGGCTATTTTGTAAATGACCGCTAAAGTCGAGGATCGGTAGGATGGTCAGTTTTACGAGGGTATGTTTGGCAGCATGAGTGAAGGATGCTTTGTTGCGAAATAGGAAGCCGATTCTAGATTTAATTTTGGATTGGAGATGCTTAATGTGAGTCTGGAAGGAGAGTTTACAGTCTAACCAGACACCTAGGTATTTGTAGTTGTCCATATATTCTAAGTCAGAACCGTCCAGAGTAGTGATGCTGGATGGGCGGGCAGGTGCGGGCAGCGATCGGTTGAAGAGCATGCATTTCGTTTTACTTGCATTTAAGAGCAGTTGGAGGCCACGGAAGGAGAGTTGTATGGCATTGAAGCTCATCTGGAGGTTAGTTAACACAGTGTCCAACGAAGGGSCAGAGGTATACAGAATGGTGTCGTCTGCGTAGAGGTGGATCAAAGAATCACCAGCAGCGAGAGCGACATCGACATCATTGATGTATACAGAAAAGAGAGTCGGCACGAGAATTGAACCCTGTGGCACCCCCATAGAGACTGCCAGAGGTCCGTACAACAGGCCCTCCGATTTGACATACTGAACTCTATCGGAGAAGTATTTGGTGAACCAAGCGAGGCAATCATTTGAGAAACCAAGGCTGTTGAGTCTGTCGATAAGAATGTGGTGATTGACAGAGCCGAAAGCCTTAGCCAGGTCGATGAATACGGCTGCACAGTAATGTATCTTATCGATGGCGGTTATGATATCGTTTAAGACCTTGAGCGTGGCTGAGGTGCACCCATGACCAATTCTGAAACCAGATTGCATAGCGGAGAAGGTACGGTGAGATTCGAAATGGTTGGTAATCTGTTTGTTAACTTGGCTTTCAAAGACCTTAAAGGCAGGGTAGAATAGATATTGGTCTGTAGCAGTTTGGGTCTAGAGTTTCTCCCCCTTTGAAGAGGGGGATGACCGCGGCAGCTTTCCAATCTATGGGAATCTCAGTCGATACGAGAGGTTGAACAGGCTAGTAATAGGGGTTGCAACAATATCAGTTGATAATTTTAGAAAGAGAGGGTCCAGATTGTCTATCCCGGCTGATTTAACACATTTCACTGCACCTATCTGGTATATGTAACAATATAAATAAAATGTTGATCATATAAAATGAACTGTCTGGGTGTGGACCAGAGAGAAGACCATCAATCCCACATTCCATTTCTTGATTTGAAGAAATCCCTTTATTTGCATACTCAAAATAATAGACGTTCGGGCCTCCTGGGTGGCGCAGTGGTCTAGGGCACTGCATCGCAGCGCTAGCTGTGCCACCAGAGACTCTGGGTTCACGCCCAGGCTCTGTYGCAGCCGGCCGCGACCGGGAGGTCCGTGGGGCGACGCACAATTGGCCTAGCGTCGTCCGGGTTAGGGAGAGTTTGGCCGGTAGGGATATCCTTGTCTCATCGCGCACCAGCGACTCCTGTGGCGGGCCGGGCGCAGTGCGCGCTAACCAAGGTAGCCAGGTGCACAGTGTTTCCTCCGACGCATTGGTGCGGCTGGCTTCCGGGTTGGAGGCGCGCTGTGTTAAGAAGCAGTGCGGCTTGGTTGGGTTGTGTTTCGGAGGACGCATGGCTTTCGACCTTCGTCTCTCCCGAGCCCGTACGGGAGTTGTAGTGATGAGACAAGATAGTAATTACAAACAATTGGATACCACGAAATTGGGGAGAAAAGGGGGTARAATTAAAAAATATATATAAAATAAAATAATAGACGTTCATTTATAGCCAAGAAATACAGGTTTCTTACACAGTACCAGTCAAAAGTTTGGACACACCTAGTCATTCAAGTTTTTGGGGGGATTTTGACTATTTTCTACATTGTAGAATAATAGTAAAGACATCACAACTATGAAATAACACATGGAATCATGTAGTAACCAAAAAACTGTTAAGCAAATCAAAATATATTTTATATTTGAGATTCTTCAAAGTAGCCACCCTTTTCCTTGATGACAGCTTTGCACATTATTGCCATTCTCTCAACCAGCTTCACCTGGAATGCTTTTCTAACAGTCTTGGAGTTCCCGCATATGCTGAGCACTTGTTGGCTGCTTTTCCTTCACTTTGCGGTCCAACTCATCCCAAATCATCTCAATTGGGTTGCGGTCGGGTGATTGGAGGACAGGTCATCTAATGCAGGACTCCATCACTCTCCTTGGTCAAATAGCCCTTACACAGCCTGAAGGTGTGTTGGGTCATTGTCCTGTTGAAAAACAAATGACAGTCCCACGAAGCGCAAACCAGATGGGATGGCGTATCGCTGCAGAATGCTGTGGTAGGCATGCTGGTTAAATGTGCCCTGAATTCTAAATAAATCACTGACAGTTTCACCAGCAAAGCACCTCCACACCATTACACCTCCTCCTCCATGCTTCACGGTGGGAACCACACATGCAGAGATCATTTTTGTTCAGGATACAAACTGCAGCAGGCRGCAACTTCAGAGGGTTTTTGTAGAGCACATACAAAGGTTTTTATAACTATCCCAAGATAGAACACAGCCTGTCATTTCCAATAGAAACAAATTAGTCACAGTGGGCGTAACAAGCAAGGACAGGGCAGGAGCTAAGCACAATCTAGCGTGAGCCTATTGGCGCGTTCTACCACATATTTGCATATTTCTGTTAGGCAACACCTACTCTGAAGTGCAATACCTCAATTCACCCTTCTAAACAACCCATTTGATTTTTACTTTTGCAAAGGGTCAAATCTACAAAACTTAATCAACTCTGTTCGTAACAGATTTTCGTTTTGGGAACAGGAAACTGTTTTGAGATCAAACGTTTAATCGATGAGACAATTAGTATAATGTCTGCAAAAATCCATCTCGCTCCATCGTCTCCCACTGCCGGCCACTGGATGACCATATTTGGTAGTGAGTGGAAACGCCAACCGGATGCTTGTCAATAGACCTTTTGCGCAACGTAGCAACGCCCACTTCCGCTCAACTTCCTACCCGATACATAGCTTCCTGTCAGCCTGATTGTAGCCATACTAGCTTAGAAGTCACTCATTTTTATCATTACCTCAGTATATTAATATAATCATATTTATTTTTTTATTTTTTATAATTCTTGTTGAAAATTCTGTTTATCCGTTCAGTTAGTGATTTTTGTAATTCTATTGTGTTCTGTGTCTTTTTGTCTCTAGCTAGAAAACGTTAGCTACCAGTATCTAGCTAACGCTATTGCAAACGACGTTAATGTTATTAGTTGGTGCGGCATCTTTATTGAAAGTGAAGAAATTAATAAGATTTCATTGAACCTTCTAGTGGGCTTCGACATCTGAAGACCTTTGCTATTCCAGTGGAATATTACCATGTCACTGATGGGAAGCATCAACTGCATCTGGGCATATTATATATATATACTGTATATATATATATATATATATACATATTATATATATATATCCATATTAAGGATTTGCGTCAATTCAAATCTGGTATCAGGACAAAATGTGATTCAGAGTCACCGAATATACTTTAAGTATTTTTATTAAACTCGAGCGATAAATGGTAAATGCAATTTTCGTATATACGGGTTCACTGTAACACCTCGCAGGGTAGAACAGAGAACTGGCAGGATGTAAGTAAACAGCTGTTCTTATACTGTGATAGACGTAGTTCCAACCCGTCTGTTGGCCTATCACAGTAGAGGCTGAGCGTGGTTTAAACTTGCTCAGCCCATCGCCGGCGCTCAGGCTAGTCCCAGCCTCTTGGCGCTCCTTGGTGTCCGGCGCTGTTGCTGTGTAGATTACGCTCCCACACCCTGGAGACTGAGGTCAGACAGTTCTGTAACATTGTTTGAGCTATTTGCACCTGCATAGAAAGCATACTGTTCTCGCTCAAGGTTAAACACAGCTTCTCAGCACACTATCTGGGGCACAATGTTACTTTCAGCACACACACACAGACACCCAGGCTAACAGTTGCTAATATTATATCACATGTGATATAGTATTGGGTTATAGTGCAATAAACACAGATCCTCACATGTGGCTTGCCTTCTCACACAACTACCAGTGTGGGCCTCTTGTGAAGGCATGGGCCAAGAAGCAATGAGCTACTACTGCAATGCATCTTTGCTTTTTTTTGCTGTGACCAACCACATTGTCTAACACCCTGTAGTCAATTTATTGTTAATAAACACCTCTGCTTATACTCCAAGCAAAATATTATAAAAGGTTTATTTACAGTGACAAGAGAACAGAAAAATGTAACTGAATTATTTTAAATTATTAATTGCACAGACAGATTTGTTGGTTTGTTTCTCTTTCATTGAAAGATAAAGGACCCTGTCCCTTGTTATTTAGTATTTCCTGCCTAAGAACTTTTGCATGTTTTGGAAACATGCAAACGTTATTGTATGTCTCTTCAGGAGCGTTCCAAGAATGGCTCTGTAGAGTGTACTTCTGCAAAGCAGCCGCTGTGGTTAGCCAATCTAAACCATGTACTTGAAACCACCTGAAATTAAATAATTTTATATCATCAAAGTGTAATAGGATATGACCAGCTACTACCTACTATACTGGCTATTGGGGAATACTCACCTAATCCCTCCTTCTGCCATGTGATTTTTGATGGGCTTGGTGATGGTCATTTTGCCTATGGGCCCAGGTTGCGGACCCTGTAAAAAGACAGTATAAGGGCACTATTCTAAATCCAATCATGAGACGATTTAAGTTTTCATTAAATCATTTATTACCAGCCGCTGTGATTGTTATGATGTGATTATAAACATATGATGTTGATATGTGGTATAGCTATTAAAACATACCATAGTCCTTGGCTTATGCCACTGCTGCTCGGCCTTTGTGCAGCTGTGCACAGGTGGGACGACTGGTGTTCCCATCTGGGAATAGTGTGCAGACTGGAATAGTAATGCAACTGTGTGGTTGCATAGTGCAGTGCCAGCAASACATGAACAGTGATGTTTTCATTGTTACTGGCTCAGAGGGCTTCAGTACAACCTATGTGGGGATATAAAAATAAAATGATTAGACTATAAAATCACCCAACATGTGTCACGACCAGCAAACACACATGACTGGCACAACATGCAACAGCCACTAAATTCATTACAGCAATACGGGTTTAAACTTTTCCATTAAGGGTATATGCCCTTGTTTAAATGTAATCTAATGCGTCCAACATAACAGAGTTTACATAAACAGCAAGGAAGACAACTGAACAATTACTACACTAAGAACGGTTTCATAGACATGGGTTAGGCCTAGTCCTAGACTAAGCAATGCCTCTTAATGTATATCTTCATTGACAGGAACTTCTTAGTCTAAGACTAGGCTTCATCTCTGACTGTGTAACCGGCATGTACAGTCGTGGTCAAAAGTTTTAAGAATGACACAAATATTAATTCCACAAAGTTTGCTGCTTCAGTGTCTTTAGATATGTTTTGTCAGATGTTACTATGGAATACTGAAGTATAATTACAAGCATTTCATAMGTGTCAAAGGCTTTTATTGACAGTTACATGAAGTTGATGCAAAGAGTCCATATTTGCAGTGTTGACCCTTCTTTTTCAAGACCTCTGCAATCCGCCCTGGCATGCTGTCATTTAACTTCTGGGCCACATCATGACTGATGGCAGCCTATTCTTGTATAATCAATGCTTGGAGTTTGTCAGTATTTGTGGGCCTCTTGAGGATTGATCACAAGTTCTCAATGGGATTAAGGTCTGGGGAGTTTCCTGGCCATGGACCAAAAATATCAATGTTTTGTTCCCCGAACCACTTAGTTATCACTTTTTCCTTATGGCAAGGTTCTCCATCACRCTGGAAAAGGCATTGTTCGTCACCAAACTGTTCCTGGATGGTTGGGAGAAGTTGCTTTCAGGGGATGTGTTGGTACCATTCTTTTTCATGGCTGTGTTCTTAGACAAAATTGTGAGTAAGCCCACTCCCTTGGCTGAGAAGCAACCCCACACATGAATGGTCTCAGGATGCTTTACTGTTGGCATGACACAGGACTGATGGTAGCGCTCACCTTGTCTTCTTCCGGACAAGCTTTTTTCCGGATGCCCCAAACAATCGGAAAGGCGATTCATCAGAGAAAATTACTTTACCCCAGTCCTCAGCAGTCCAATCCCTGTACCTTTTGCAGAATATCAGTCTGTCCCTTTTGTTTATCCTGGAGAGAAGTGGCTTCTTTGCTGCCCTTCTTGACACCAGGCCATCCTCCAAAAGTCTTCGCCTCACTGTGCGTGCAGATGCACTCACACCTGCCTGCTGCCATTCCTGAGCAAGCTCTGTACTGGTGGTGCCCCGATCCCGCAGCTGAATCAACTTTAGGAGACGGTCCTGGCGCTTGCTGGACTTTCTTGGGCGCCCTGAAGCCTTCTTCATAACAATTGAACTGCTCTCCTTGAAGTTCTTGATGATCCGATAAATGGTTGATTTAGGTGCAATCTTACTGGCAGCAATATCCTTGCCTGTGAAGCCCTTTTTGTGCAAAGCAATGATGACTGCACGTGTTTCCTTGCAGGTAACCATGGTTGACAGAGGAAGAACAATGATTCCAAGCACCACCCTCCTTTTGAAGCTTCCAGTCTGTTATTCGAACTCAATCAGCATGACAGAGTGATCTCCAGCCTTGTCCTCGTCAACACTCACACCTGTGTTAACGAGAGAATCACTGACATGATGTCAGCTGGTCCTTTTGTGGCATGGCTGAAATGCAGTGGAAATGTTTTTGGGGGATTCAGTTCATTTGCATGGCAAATAGGTACTTTGCAATTAATTGCAATTCATCTGATCACTCTTCATAACATTCTGGAGTATATGCAAATTGCCATCATACAAACTGAGGCAGCAGACTTTGTGAAAATTTATATGTGTGTTTCTCAAAACTTTTGGCCACAACTGTAGTGTGACAAACAGCTGACTTTTCACCCTACACTCAAACTGTGTGGTTTCTCATTTTTCCTCATGGACCTGTAGGGGCAAACCCTTATGCTGACCTCTCCTGTCACTTTGTCCCTGTTCGAAACTGTTTGGAATAAAAAGAATGAGCAATCATAATGTTAGCTAGGTACTGTAAAAGGCATGTCTTAAACTACGTTACAGCTTTCAGTAAACGTCCTTGTCTGGTCTGATAGGCAACTTGGCTATACATAGTTGAAAAGGTAACTGGAGACAACGTTTGAATCCTTTTTTCCACTTGGAGGTTGGTGCTTTGTTATTTGTCTTGGACAGACGATGTACATCCGTCACTGTAATCTTTGGCAGCTCTTGCAAGCGCCTTGAGTAAAACAGTGCCATGTAGGGTGGGGGGCGTTGGCTAATTGCCAGCCACCTTACTAGTTAGAGCGTTAATAGCTAGCTAGCTAAGAGACAAAAAAAGACAAAGAACACAATAATTGAATTACAAAAATCCCTAACTGAACGGATAAAAATAATTTTCAACAAGAATGATAAAAAACGCTATAGAAATATGATTATATTAATTTACTGAGATAATGATAGAAGGAGCAACTTCGATGCTAGTATGGCTACAATCAAGCGACGCTGGGCCAATACCCGGACGGCGCTGGGCCAATTGTGCACCACCCTATGGGACTCCCAACTACGGCCAGTTGTAATACAGCCTGGATTCGAACCAAGGCGTCTGTAGTGACACCTCAAGTATTGAGATACAGTGCCTTAGACCGCTGCGCCACTCGGGGAGCCCCAGATATCTGTGCTTATTTTCTTTGGGTAATATGGAAAAGGCTTCAAATTGGCTTTCCATTTTGTCAGACAAAAGCAGACACCTATCACGAATCTTTCCGACGTTGGTATTATAATTGTGTGTGAATACCTGGCAGTAATTGTCTAGATCAGCCAGGGTTGGGGAAAGAACCAATGGAAAAACAAGGCGCTAAGGGGGCGGGACAGGCTACTATACAAACCTTGTGGTCGTGAAAAAAAGTTTMAGTTTTCTCAGTTCATCAACATTTCGTTGTACATGTGATTTTTTTTTGTCTTCTGTTGAACTTGGACGCGTTGACAAATCTTGTCACCTTCATATATCTGCTCCAGCTTTAACTTTGCAAGCGTTTAGAAAAGTCGAGAAATATGTCTTATTTTGAGATTCCGGAGATTTTCAAAGCTCTGCTTGAGGATCCCTTCACTATTCCTACCCTTGATTACAACGGTAAGAAGAAGCGAAATAATCGTATTTTTTGTGTGCAAATTGTCAATAAATTGCATTGACTGAACGATCAGGAATAATGTTTTCCCAGCGCTGTAGTAAATGAATCCACGCGCGACAATGTTGCAACTCAAAACATATTTGATACAGTACCTTTGTTTTCAATAAATGTATGTTAACAGTCTCTTCGACTATCAATACAATATTTTGGAGTGATTTCTCCCTGCGTATCCTATATATTGCGTAAAATCAATAAAATCCTGGTGCCATTTTGACAGTGTCAACTAGCCTTGGCAATTTGGTTACAAGAAAGACCTCAGATTAGCCTAGCGTGTAAGAGCATTGGGCCAGTAACCGAACGGTGGCTGGTCCGAGGTAGGCTATAGGTTTAGAGCGTTGGGCCAGTAAAATACAGATTGCTGGTTCAAATCCCCGAGCCGGCAAGGTGGAAAAATCTACCCTTCTGCTCTTGACCAAGGCAGTTAACCAAACCACTGCTCCCCTGGCGTGGATGTCGATTAAGGCAGCCCCTGCACCTCTTTGATTCAGGGGGGTTGGGTTAAATGCGGAAGACATTTCGGTTGAATGAATTCAGTTGTGCAATTGACTATAGCCTTGTTCACACTGCAGGCCTTAACGCTCAAATCAGTTTTGGACTACTGACTGTCCAAACACCAAATCGGATGTGTGTGTTTTCAAAYAGCACTTAGTTCATTTGCTGACATGGCTACACTAGTTGTCATAGTAACGACGTGTGTAGGCTGATTGGTGGTGCTCATGCTTCCTATCACTGAGAAGTTCTATAGAAAGCTAAGGACGTTTAATGGACGTTGGACGTTTCCCAGTTGCTTTGAATGTTCATAATTTATTACCACTTTTAAAGCCTCAAAGGATAAGATGATCCAACTTTCAAAACKAATCATTTTTGGCTAGCCACAGCTGTCAGCTAAATAGCTAACTATCGAGGTAGCTGTGCGCAGCGCCTCCAAAAATGAATCTATCAGCACTTAAGTCATTGCACACATCTCACCTGCCAGGCAGTGCGAGGTGGGATATGTATTTTCCAAAACATGCATCCTGTTTGCAACAAGGCGCTAAAGTAATACTGCAAAAAATGTGGCAAGGCAATWAMATTTTTGTCAATACAACACATTACTGAGTACCACTCCATATTTTCAAGCATAGTGGTGGCTGCGTCATGTTATGCGTATGCTTTTAGTCATTAAGGACTGTGGAGTTTCTTTAGGATAAAAAATACACATAACGGAGCTAAGCACAGGCAAAATCCTGGAGGAAAACCTGGTTCAATCTACTTTCCACCAGACACTTTGAGATTAATTCCCCTTTCAGCTGGACAATGATCTAAAACAGAAGGCCAAATCTACACTGGAGTTGTTTACCAAGAAGACAGTGAATGTTCCGAGTGGCTGACTTACAGTTTWGACTTAGATCTGTTTGAAAATCAATGGCAAGACATGAAAATGGTTGCCTAGCGATGACCAACAACCAATTTGACAGAGCTTGAATAATTTTGAAGAGAATAATGGACAAATGTAGCACAATTCAGGTGTGGAAAGCCCTTAGACTGACCCAGAAAGACTCACAGCTGTAATCGCTGCCAAAGGTGCTTCTACAAAGTATTGACTCAGCAGTGTGAATAGTTATGTAAATTWGATATTTCTGTATTTCGTTTTCAATACATTTCGAAAAACATTTTCACTTTGTCATTATGGGGTATTGTGTGTAAATGGGTGTGGGAAAAAAAATCTATTTAATACATTTTGAATTCAGGCTGTAACACAACCAAATGTGGAATAAGTCAAGGGGTATGAATACTTTCTGAAGGCACTGTAAAACCTAATGATGCAACCTGTCCACATACAGTAACAGCTGCCAGGCAAGCACTTGATAATGAAATAGTCAAATAATATATACTGTAAACACAGAGCTCACTAATCTTGTGGTACCCTCTTCCAATATCCAAACCAATTGCTGATTATTAGACACATTCGCACAAATGTTTGTGAGGCCTTGGGAGACACTGTTAAGTACATAAACTCAGCAAAAAAAGGAACGTCCTCTCACTGTCAACTGCATTTATTTTCAGCAAACTTAACATGTGTAAATATTTGTATGAACATAACAAGATTCAACAACTGAGACATAAACTGAACAAGTTCCAAAGACATGTGACTAACAGAAATTGAATAATGTGTCCCTGAACAAAAGGGGGGTCAAAAGTAACAGTCAGTACCTGGTGTGGCCACCAGCTGCATTAAGTACTGCAGTGCATCTCCTCCTCATGGACTGCACCAGATTTGCCAGTTCTTGCTGTAAGATGTTACCCCACTTCCACCAAGGCACCTGCAAGTTCCAGAACATTTCTGGGGGGAATGGCACTAGCCCTCCGATCTAACAGGTCCCAGACGTGCTCAATGGGATTGAGATCCGGGCTCTTTGCTGGCCATGGCAGAATTCCTGTCTTGCAGGAAGTCACGCACAGAACGAGCAGTATGGCTGTATGAGCAGTATGGCAACCGGTCAGGATGCTCTCGATGGTGCAGCTGTATAACTTTTTGAGGATCTGAGGACCATTGACAAATCTTTTCAGTCTCCTGAGGGGGAAAAGGTTTTGTTATGCCTTCTTCACAACTGTCTTGGTGTGTTTGGACCATGATAGTTTGTTGATGATATGGACACCAAGGAACTTGAAACTCTCGACCCGCTCCACTACAGTCCTRTTGATGTTAATGGGGTTCTGTTTGGCCCGCCTTTTCCTCTAGTCCACGATTAGCTCCTTTGTCTTGCTCACATTGAGGGAGAGGTTGTTATGGTGGCACCACACTGCCAGTTCTCTGACYTCCTCACTATAGGCTCTCATCGTTGTCCACTGTTGTGTCGTCAGCAAACATAATGATGGTGTTGGAGTCGTGTTTGGCCACGCAGTCGTGGGTGAACGGGGGGAGTACAGGAGGGGACTAAGTACACACCCCTGAGGGGCCCCAGTGTTAAGGATCAGCGTGGCAGACGCATTGTTGCCTACCCTTACCACCTGGGGGCGGCCCATCAGGAAGTCCAGGATCCAGTTGCAGAGGGAGGTGTTTAGTCCAAGGGTCCTTAGCTTAGTGATGAGCTTTGTGGGTACTATGGTGTTGAACACTGAGCTGTAGTCAATGAACAGCATTCTCACATAGGTGTTCCTTTTGTCCAGGTGGGAAAGGGCTGTGTGGAGTTCGATTGAGATTGCATCATCTGTGGAGCTGTTGGGGCGGAATGCGAATTGGAGTGGGTCTAGAGTATCCGGGAGGATGCTATTGATGTGAGCCATGACCAGCCTTTCAAAGCACTTCATGGCTACAGATGTGAGTGCTACGGGTCTGTAGTCATTTAGGCAGGTTACCTTAGTGTTCTTGGGCACAGGTACTATGGTGGTCTGCTTGAAACATGTAGGTTTTACAGACTCGGTCAGGGAGAGGTTTAAAATGTCAGTGAAGACACTTGCTAGTTGGTCTGCGCATGCTTTGAGTACACGTCCAGGTAATCCATCTGGCCCCGCAGCTTTGTGAATGTTGACTTGTGTTTAAAGGTCTTGCTGACATYGGCTACCGAGAGCGTTATCACACAGTCATCCAGAATAGCTGGTGCTCTCGTGCATGCTTCAGGGTTGCCTGGCTTGAAGCGAGCAAAAAAGCTTGTCTGGTAGGCTCGCGTCACAGGGCAGCTCGCGTCTGGGTTGCGCTTTGTAGTCCGTAATACACTGCTAAAAAAAAAAAGGGAACACTTAAAGAACACAATGTAACTCCAAGTCAATCACACTTCTGTGAAATCAAACTGTCCACTTAGGAAGCAACACTGATTGACAATAAATTTCACATGCTGTTGTGGAAATTATAGGCAATTAGCAAGACACCCCCAATAAAGGAGTGGTTCTGCAGGTGGTGACCACAGACCACTTCTCAGTTCCTATGCTTCCTGGCTGATGTTTTGGTCACTTTTGAATGCTGGCGGTGCTTTCACTCTAGTGGTAGCATGAGACAGAGTCTACAACCCACACAAGTGACTCAGGTAGTGCAGCTCATCCAGGATGGCACATCAATGCGAGCTGTGGCAAGAAGGTTTGCTGTGTCTGTCAGCGTAGTGTCCAGAGCATGGAGGCGCTACCAGGAGACAGGCCAGTACATCAGGAGACGTGGAGGAGGCCGTAGGAGGGCAACAACCCAGCAGCAGGACCGCTACCTCCGCCTTTGTGCAAGGAGGAGCACTGCCAGAGCCCTGCAAAATGACCTCCAGCAGGCCACAAATGTGCATGTGTCTGCTCAAACGDTCAGAAACAGACTCCATGAGGGTGGTATGAGGGCCCAACGTCCACAGGTGGGGGTTGTGCTTACAGCCCAACACCGTATAGGACGTTTGGCATTTGCCAGAGAACACCAAGATTGGCAAATTCGCCACTGGCGCCCTGTGCTCTTCACAGATGAAAGCAGGTTCACACTGAGCACGTGACAGACGTGACCGAGTCTGGAGACGCCGTGGAGAACGTTCTGCTGCCTGCAACATCCTCCAGCATGACCGGTTTGGCGGTGGGTCAGTCACTGTCTCTTATACACATCTAGATGTGTATAAGAGACAGCCCCTTGTGAGACCATATGCTGGTGCGGTTGGCCCTGGGTTCCTCCTAATGCAAGACAATGCTAGACCTCATGTGGCTGGAGTGTGTCAGCAGTTCCTGCAAGAGGAAGGCATTGATGCTATGGACTGGCCCGCCCGTTCCCCAGACCTGAATCCAATTGAGCACATCTGGGACATCATGTCTCGCTCCATCCACCAACGCCACGTTGCACCACAGACTGTCCAGGAGTTGGCGGATGCTTTAGTCCAGGTCTGGGAGGAGATCCCTCAGGAGACCATCCGCCACCTCATCAGAAGCATGCCCAGGCGTTGTAGGGAGGTCATACAGGCATGTGGAGGCCACACACACTACTGAGCCTCATTTTGACTTGTTTTAAGGACATTASATCAAAGTTGGATCAGCCTGTAGTCTGGTTTTCCACTTTAATTTTGAGTGTGACTCCAAATCCAGACCTCCATGGGTTGATCAATTTGATTTCCATTGATAATTTTTGTGTGATTTTGTTGTCAGCACATTCAACTATGTAAAGAAAAAAGTATTTAATAAGAATATTTCATTCATTCAGATCTAGGATGTGYTATTTTAGTGTTCCCTTTATTTTTTTGAGCAGTGTAGTTTTCAAGCCCTGCCACATCCTACGAGCGTCAGAGCCGGTGTAGTATGACTCGATCTTAGTCCTGTCTTGACTCTTGCCTGTTTAATGGTTCGTCGGAGGGCATAGCAGGATTTCTTATAAGCTTCCGGGTTAGAGTCAGGCTCCTTGAAAGCGGCAGCTCTAGCCTTTAGCTCGATGCGGATGTTGCCTGTAATCCATGGCTTCAGGTTGGGATATGTACGTACGGTCACTGTGGGGGTGACGTCGTCGATGCGCTTATTGATGGAAGCCGATGACTGAGGTGGTATACTCCTCAGTGCCATTGGATGAATCCCGGAACATATTCCAGTCTGTGCTAGCAAAACAGTCCTGTAGCATAGCCTCTGCGTCATCTGACCACTTCCGTATTGAGCGAGTCACTGGTACTTCCTGCTTTAAGTTTTGCTTATAAACAGGAATCAGGAGGATAGAATTATGGTCAGATTTGCCAAATGGAGGGCGGGGGAGAGCTTTGTATGCATCTCTGTGTGTGGAGTAAAGGTGGTCTAGAGTTTKTTTTTTTTTCTCCTCTCGTTGCACATGTGACATGCTGGTAAAAATTTGGTAAAACTGATTTAAGTTTGCCTGCATTAAAGTCCCCGGCTACTAGGAGCGCTGCTTCTGAATGAGCATTTTCTGGTTTGCTTATGGCCTTATAGAGTTAGTTGAGTGCGGTCTTAGTGCCGGTCTGTGGAGGTAAATAGACGGCTACGAAAAATATAGATGAGAACTCTCTAGGTAGATAATGTGGTTGACAGCTTATCATAAGGTACTCTAACTCAGGCGAGCAATACCTTGAGACTTCTTTAATATTAGACATTGCGCACCAGCTGTTATTTACAAAAAGACACACACCCCCACCCCTCATCTTACCAGACGTAGCTTCTCTGTTCTGCCGGTGCAAGGAAAATCCCGGCAGCTCTATATTAGCCGTGTCGTCACTCGGTGAAACATAAGATATTACAGTTCTTAATGCATCGTTGGTAGGATGATCGTTAATCGTAGGTCATCAATTTTATTTTCCAATGATTGCATGTTAGCAAGTAGGGCGGATGGTAGTGGGAGTTTACTCGCTTGCCTATGGATTCTCAGAAGGCAGCCTAATCTGTGTCCTCTTTTCCGCCGTCTTTTCATCACGCAAATGACGCGGATTTGAGCCTGTTCCCGGGAGAGCAGTATATCCTTCCAGTTCGTGGTGAGTAATCACTGCTGTCCAGAAGTTATTTTCGGTCATAAGAGATGGTAGCAGCAACATTATGTACAAAATAAGTTTAAAAATAAGTTACGAACAATGCAAAAAAAACTAACAAAATAGCACAATTGGTTAGGAGCATGTAAAACGTCAGCCATCCTCTTCGGCGCCATTTTATACTGTATATTAGGACTATTAACAACTTTTCAATAATTTGTGAAGCATCTATGAAGGCCTTGTAAAGGATTTATGAAGGTGTCATAAAGACATAGCAGTGGACAGCATCTCTGTTTTCTCCTCTTGTGCTGTGGTGTGGATGCTGGACTAGTTCTGTGTCAGAGGAGGCTGGTGGGAAGAGCTATGCTATACTGACAGTACAGCACACTCTACTCTTGCAGTAATGCCCCTTAAAAACAACTACAATACATGAATGCTGTCCTTGCCTCTGCTTGATCAGTTTGAAAACAAATGTTTGACAACTCGCAATTTAGAATAATGTTTTTAGTAAGGGCTTGTGCATTTGGTTTTCATGGTGTATATCAGTGGAGACTGCTGAGGGGAGGACGGCTCATAATACATTTTTTAAATGTTTTATTTATTTAAGTCGGTTAAGAACAATTTAAAAAATAAAGAAAATTAAAATATAGGACAAAACAAACATCACGACAAGACACCAACACTACATAAAGAGAGACCTAAGACAACAACATGGCAACACAGCATGGTAGCGACACAACATGACAACAACATGGTAGCATCACAACATGGCAGAAGCACAACATGGTAGCAGGACAAAACATGGAAAAAATATTATTGGGCATAATAATGGCTGGAATTGAGTATAATGGAGTAAATGGAATGGTTTCAAACAGATTAAAACCATGTGTTTGATGCCATTCCATTTGCTCCATTCTGGCCATTATTATGAGTCATCCTCCCCACAGCAGCCTCCACTGGTGTATATGCATATGACTTATTATTATTATTTTTTAACCTTTATTTAACTAGGCAAGTCATTTAAGGACAAATTCTTATTTACTATGATGGGCCTACATCTGCCAAACCCGGACGACGCTGGGCCAWTTGTGCGCAGCCGTATGGACTAGCCCATGTCTGAATATATGTAGGCTGTTTAGTGTCTAGATAAGTGTAGTGTGTATAGTAAAGTATCATGCTTAATGTGAGTGCCTAGCACAATATCGTACGGAGATGTGTCCATAAATACAGTGACTGAAAAAAACGTGTCACGGTAAAATGCCAGTAAAATAGCGACACCTGTCTCAAATCGCATAGCTCCGCACCTCCCCCTGGCAATGCAGCAGAGCAGACCGGTCGTTCACGTGTACTCAATTTGAATAGTAGGCGCTCACTGCGCAGTCTTCATTGGTCTCCGTGTTTTTTTTTTGCATACGATGATGGCACGTGTTGCCATGTGAGAACGAAGCGAATGAACCAGGGCTCGGTTTCCTTTTATTTTAGGCTTAAAATTATTTTGGGAAACCGGAAAATGTGTTACTCACAATTGCTATGTTATATGGCATAGGCTAGACAATAAAACAAATGTTATTTTYTCACAAAGGAGTCATACCGCCTATAGATTATTGTTTGATGCCCTGAATAGCTGGTAAAATAAATAGGCCTAAAAACACATTTGTTCCTAGAGAAATTGGGGCAATTGTCAAAGTACATTTTGACACTGCATGCGYAGCTGTAAGGTACTGTCACTACACACCAACTCTACCAACATTTGCTTTCCTAAGTGACTGTCTAAGTCTAACGTATGGATATATATATCATTGAGGTTGTTCCACCCTCCCAACACGTTTTCCTCTAATTTATGCAGGGTTACAACAGATATATAATTCGGTCAACCAATGGTATATCATACCTTGCCTACGTTGCTCAGAGAATGTTAATATTCATAATGTAATAGATGAAAAGCACCAATCAGAACAGGGTTATTGTATATTTTCTACTCAAGRGGTGCGGTTTCTGTTGACCAACAAAACGTTTTTTGTTACGTTATTTGTGGAGTCAGGTCATAYTCTGAAGAGGTAGTCTAATGTCGTGTCGTTCGCTGTTACATTGTAACATTTAGCCAAATTGCAGTTTCTCTAACGGATACTTTTGTTTCACGGAGAGGATATTCTGTTACATTAGCCTATGCTTCATTGTTGAAAGAGCATATCTTAAAATTTGTTTTTTGCGTAATTGCCGTAAAAAATGTCAGGAGAGCCGATCACCACCCCACTGGAAACCTTCATGGGGTCACCGGGTGCTTTTCCYGTGGTATTGAAGAAAATAATGGAAATGCCCCCACCGAATTTACTCGAGGGCGACGATGGTAAGTCTACTCTAGATGCTTCTCTGTGTGGGGTTTGTACGCATCGTTTGTTCTAGGAAAATAACTGAGAAGAGGCCGAATTGTGCCGGAGAAAGCCGAATGCGAATACAACGTATGCAATGTAGGAAATTGGTACACAGAATCACACCCTTTCTGTCTGTTTTTATAGTGTTATTATCTACAAGAATTCAGCTATCCCTTCATCTGAATTGAAACTAAAATTGGGTAGCTACACTTTAATTATGGGGTTCGCAGACAGCACACCATTTTTAATGTCAAGTGCACAAGTACAGTGAAATGCCTTTCTTGCAAGCGCCAACAACAATGGAGTAATCAATATCAATGTAGCACTAAAAATAACAAGGTTAGTTGACAGTAAATTCCTCTCTAAACCTCATCACAACTCCGTAACTTTACTGGAACCACTATTAGTAGGTCACATTTTTCTGTCTAGTAGTGTCAAGGTCCACTTTAATACCAAATTCTGATGTAGTATTTCATCATATCTCGTCCATTGTTTGAAACATGAAGCCTGCATGATCATACTTGTGGGCTAGATTGTCACATGGACCACTTTATTTATTTATATATGTATGCATGTATGTATGTGTGTGTTCTGAGTGTTTTATCCACAGCCATTTACAATCTACTGAATTACCATGTCAAATAAACCCTTTTCCAATGACTCTTCTCCTCCATTTGTTTTATCCACCCTGCCATAACTCATAAAATAACCAAKGCTTTTCTGTTTTGCTGCCACAGACAATGACAAGGAGAAGCTGCTTATGGGGGACAATGTGGACCTTGAAGGAGGGAGTGGGATGGGTCCATCGGCCGCCCTGACCCCTGCCATCTGGGATAAGACTATCCCGTACAATGGGGAGACCTTCCACCTGGAGTACATGGACCTGGAGGAGTTCCTCATGGAGAACGGCATCTCCACCTCGCCCTCGTCCCTGGACGATGCGCTCAACATGGAGAATGCAGGGAAGACCGAGACGCCCACCACCATGGCAGCCAAGCCCAAGAGAGCCCCAGCCGCCCCCATTTCCCTGCTGCCCATCCTGGAGCTGGATCAGTGTGAGGAAGAAGGTGTCACTATCACCCTCAACAGTATTGACATCGCAGATGACACAGGTAGGCCAACATCTGTGAGACCTTTAGAGCCTTATGCATTTACATATTAGTCTGTTAGTGTTGTTACACTGGTAGTTACATGGTATAATGTGTAAGTAATACAAAAAGTGAGAAAAAAATGCATTAAATATCAAAGTAAACCAAGTAAGTTGTTCTCGGTTCTGCCATAGACAGTCAGATAGTCTGAGCACCAAGGACACACATGTACAGGGAAACATGCTGGTGTGTTTTGAATGTCATTCAAGGCAGTATGCACTGTCGCTGGCGTAGATGGTGGTGAAAATAGATCGTAGCTATGCTGACCAACAGACGTGGGCTGGGCTCCGTGGAGGCCATCGTTATCAAATATAGAAGTCTTTAACTTGATGTCTGCCAATTTGAGTCACTGGATTTATTCTAATCTACTCCAGTTCAGGATATAGCCAAATATATGGTTCTGGAACAGGACTTGCAGTCTCGCATAATAGAATGCCTCATTTACACCAGGAGCATTTATTTATCAACCCGTAAAACTGATAGTAGCATTTGCACATTAACCCAAACGGTATACTTGAACCCTAATGCTTGGTCACCTGTGTCTCCCCCACAGAGGTAGTGACAGACAAGGACAGGCTGACCCCTGAACCCACCGACCCAGAGGAGATTGAGGTGGACGTGAACTTTGACCCAGATCCTACCGACCTGGTCCTGTCCAGTGTTCCTGGAGGAGAGCTGTTCAACCCACGCAAACACAAGTTCTCAGAGGAGGAACTCAAACCTCAACCAATGATCAAGAAGGCCAAGAAGGTGTATGTACCTGAGGATTCTAAGGTAAGTAAATCAGAGACATGGAGAATGGAAATGTGGGTTTGGTATGTAGGTAGGTGTACACAGCTTTTTCTAATTCCAAGAAGAGGAATTGGATTTTGTTTATAATTTTTTGTTGTTGTAATATTTTATTTTGTATTCCAGTACCATCAGTTAGTTCATAGAGCATTCAGCCATTTTGAAGGTTGCTTTAAATAACTTATCACCAGTGAGGGAAAAACAAGTTTGCTTTTCAAGGATGCTTTCAATAACTTAGCAGCGACATTGAATTGAAAGCATGCCCTCAGCATCAAGATCGCTTTCAATAATAAYCTTGTTCTCTCTCTCTTTCTCCCGGTACTCTCTGCTCTTTCTCTTTCCCCCTCTACACCTGTCTCTCCTCACCAGGATGAAAAGTACTGGCATAGGAGGAAGAAGAACAATGTGGCAGCGAAGCGTTCCCGGGACGCGCGGCGACTCAAGGAGAACCAGATCACAGTGCGGGCGGCGTTCCTGGAGCGCGAGAACACGGCGCTGCGACAGGAAGTGGGCGAGCTACGGAAGGACTTTGCCCGCAGCAAGAATGTCGTGGCCCGCTACGCGGCCAAATTCGGAGAGCTGTAAGGGACCAAACACAGACAACCGCTGGCCGGTGCACACAGATTGCATCAGCCAGTCACTTTATTTTGGTCAGGTCACTATGTAGTAACATCCTTAGTTTGTGGTCAGGAATCAGTTGTGAATACCCACTGTTGCGCTTCATGTGAAAATGAAATGTTAACCCTCCCCTCCCCTCTTCACCTTTTTCTCTTTTATTTCAAGTGCACCGCTGGAAGACAAGTAGGCTACTAATGATTTTATTTGTGGCGAAACAGTGAATAAATGAGTCGAATGGATTGATGGATGAGATGATGAAGAAGAACAGGAGGAGGAGGAATGTGGAAGACCCCTGCTTATTGTTTTTAAAACTTGTGTGAGTACATTTTCATATTTAGGTGCTTATTTCAATGCACTGCAATGAGTGTATTTTTGGTCATGTTTTGTACACCATTGGCCAGTAAAAAGATAATTGTGTTCATATTTTGAGGGATTGAAATTGGTGGGGTAAGGGTGGGTGACATTTTACTAAGTAAACTGAAAAGGATTTTTATCTTTTAGGGTTTTAGTCTAAACTAGTATGGCTTATACTTTTACTCTAAACTTTGGTCTCAATGGGACTTCCCCTGCAAAAAAAAGCAGGTTAAATAAAATGCATAAATAACCATCAAATTCAATAACTCAAGTTAATCAGGGGACTATTACTGCTTGGTAGAAGTTTTAAAACCATGTTAGGAAGACTTTCATTACAAATCTCTTCCTGTACAAGTACATGTTAAAACTTGCTCCAAACTGTACATAATGATTTGTAATATTTTAAAGTCTCTCTGTCTTCAGTCTATTGTCCACTGCTCTTGGATCCTTGTCATTTCAAGGAAATTGATTCACTCTTCAGGTTCTCAGTGTTTTGTGGTTTTTATTAAGAAATGCTTCAAAGTGGTGTACAGTATAGAACCCACAAAAAAATGTAAATAGTAGCAGAGCTATATTTTCCAGACCTTTTCCTTAGTTTGAAATATAACTCGATATAAAAAATATTATAAACCAGTTGACTTACCGTATCTATGACATAACTGTGCAATTTATGAGTTTTCTGCAGTTAGAGAATGTGTTCAACCAAAAGTAAAACTCCAACCTTGCTCCTGTTTACTACTTTGGAAAGCAATTTATCCAACTTCTCTGGGACCTTGATCTTCTACAGACATGCAGATATGGACAGTTACCACACTCAATGTAAAAAGGTGAAATGTTATTGTGCTTGTGCTCCGTCTGCAATGAGTAGAATATATTTTAGTTACCTCATATGAAACCGGAAAACGGGCTACACCTGAAATTTGGTTAAGTTTGTGTATGTTGAAGTTTTTTTAAATAGCTTTTGATAAATGTTGCTGTTTTTGAAATTCCTTTTGGTAAAACCAGGAGGTTTCTCAACTCATCCATGTGGTTTGAACTGGGCCTCAGTTTCAACAAGGACCTCACAGTGTCTTCAGCCGAGTCATTGCGATGCCCAGTGTCTGTTTACATTACCATATCAGACCCCAAAACTCAAGTCTCTTTTCAGGGTTTCTGTCTCCTGGGTTTTGCCCTTTGGCCTGTGTTTCCTTGTTACCAAGCTCGCTTGTCACGTTCCTAATACCTGCTGATGTAATAAGAGGAAAATAGGTGATTGCAGTGCTTCCAGCTCATGTTTGGGAAATTCTTTGAAGATTTACCTTTGGAAAGTAGTCTGGATTTTATTTTTGTAAAGATATTTGATAGTTGGTTTTGTGTGTGTTAACAAATGAGAACCTCATTCAAATTGAAAGATTCATTTATTGGTTGTTTGCTAAATCTGGACAAGATAAGACAACCCTTTGTGTGTTAGAGGTCTTCCAGTCTTTAGACTTCTCTCTAGGGTCAGTTTCCAACTAAAGTCATTGTTACCCTGGCTTAAATAACCAGTATTTTCTGCTCTTATATATGAATTCCGTTGGCCGTTATAATACACTATAACTGTAGGTCAGTGCTCAACGCTGATATCTGCACAAAATTATGTGTAACATCATCAGGGCTTTCATTAATAATGTAGGAAAGCGTTCCAAGATTTTGATTTGGAAAAGCTGGTAGACGATGTAAGTTTTTTTTATGGAATATAAAATAATATATTGATTTCCATAAACCAGTAAACAATGTCAGTAAAACACTGACTTGATTGGGTTACCGCTAAACATTAGCACACTTCCTGACATGTTCAATATTTTTTGGGGAAAAGTATTATGCTACAACCTGCTACAACATTTTAAGAAAATGTGCACATATGTTATACAACTGGTGCAGGGAAAATTCTTAGAACTGTTGGAGAATTATCTAATCTTTTTTTTAATGTTGTATACAAATTTTGTGGCATTTTATGTGTGGATAACATATGCCCTGTATATGAATAAAGCATTGTTGAAAACTGAGCACACAGTGAAGGTGTTGTTTGGTGGCTAAATTACATGTCTGTGTTTTAAGTGTAATATGACACCCGGTCTCTCTGCAGTACTATCTACTTTCATGAGGCACTGGGTAAAAGCTGACAGACATGACAGTCTTTAGAAGAAACCAGCCAGACAAAGGAACACTCCATGAATAACCTTTCAGGACAGAATTTATCCATTGACTCTTTTTTGGCATTTTACTTGGTCTTAAAAGAAACCTTCTGTCCATGCCAGGGGTTGTGTAACACATTCAGTCACTGTTGTATAAGCCTCTCTGAAACAATGCCATCTGTTGGGGGAGATTGGGAGGAAGAAATGATGAGGAACTGGCCAAGAACAGCAAGTAATAGGGCTTGATTGAAATTGCAGCCGACAGTGCAGACGACTATCGACTGACAGATGTACAACGAACCTTGCATCATAAATAACTACTCATTACTTATTGTAGATCAGTCGGTCACAATTGACCCATGATACATGACGTTTTACCTGGTTGAATCAATGTTATTTCCATGTCATTTCCACACCAAAAAAATCAGTGTGACGTTGAATCAATGTGGAAAACTGATTGGACTTGCAAAAGGTCAACATTAGGGCATTTTACTTGGTCTTAAAAGAAACTTCTGCCCATGCCAGGTGTTGTGTAACACATTCAGTCACTGTTGTATAAGCCTCTCTGAGACTGGGAGAAACCATGAAACCAGATGTCAGTTCAATGTCTAGTTTAGATTTAGTTAAACTCAACCAAAGGTGTAAATCTAAACTAGACATTGAACTGACATCTGTGCCCAGTGGGTAGTCCATGAGGTTATGCGATGGAACCAACCATAGTTAGAGGACTTTATATTTGTCTCATTATGGTGTCTGTGACAGCATAGGCAGCACTGTAGAGGAGTCATAAACAACTGCATATGTGGAGTGTTTCTGAAAGTGGTGTTGCAAAATAATTGGGAGGAACAACATATGTGGGTGTGTGGMAACATAATAGCTAATTGGACAGGTTGGTTGATACTCAAGTCTGTTTTGTTACTTCCTCATAGCATTTTAGCTAAGCCTAACCCTAACTCTTCTCCTAACYTCCCATGTTAATAATCCTAACCAGTTTAGCTAAAATGCTACAAGGAAACAGCAAGCAGCCCCAAAGTCCCTCACAAACTTCTACAGATGCACCATTGAGAGYATCCTGTCGGGCTGTATTGCACCATCCACAACTTCAGGGCTCTCCAGAGGGTGGTGTGGTCAGCCCAACACACCATCGGGGGCACATTGCCTGCCCTCCAGGACATCTACAGCACCCGGTGTCAAAAGAAGGCCAAGAAGATCATCAAGAACCTCTGCCACCTGAGCCATGGCCTGTTCACCCCACTACCATCTAGAAGGCGGAGACAGTACAGGTGCATCAAAGCTGGGGACGAGAGACTGATAAACAGCTTCTATCCATAGGCCATCAAACTGTTAAACAGCCACTGCTAGACGGCCTCCACCCAGTACTCTGCCCCTCAATCACCAGCCGGCTACCACTGGGTACTCTAACCTGCAGGTAGCATATACATTTGCATACAGTCCTCTTGTTAATAGCCTTGTTGCTCTACTTGTACTCTGTTATAGTATTGTGTACATTGGACTGGATTACCTTTGTTTCTCCTGTTACAGAACCACTACTATTCCACTATCTCTCCCACTTTGCATCCCATGTTCATCTTCTACTGTGATTGAATAAAGTTCCGGGGTGTATTAACTCTTGGACTGCTTTATTCCCCTCTAACCGGGGGCGGTGTCAGTGAGTCACAAACCAGTAAAATACTTAGAGCCGGGTCGCTCTCTTTCACATTTTGGATGATTGTGTGCTTGTGGACATTTACTGCATTGATTGATAGGAACTGGGAACATGGGCATTTCGCTGCACCCGCTAAACTGTGTACGCAACAAATACAAATTTATTTGTCTTGCGTTGCAACCAATCTGCCCAATTTGCTGTTGTTTCCATATATTGACCCTCCCACTTATTTCGCAATGCCCACTTTCAGACACATGGTGCTTTTATTTTTTTACCCCTTTTTTGTGATATCCAAATTGGTAGTTAGTCTTGTCCCATCGCTGCAACTCCTGTACGGAATCAGGAGAGGTGAAGGTTGAGAGCCATGCGACCTCCAAAACACGACCCCGCAAAGCCGCACTGCTTCTGGACACACTGCTTGCTTAACCCGGAAGCCAGCCGCACCAACGTGTCAGAGGAAACACCCTACAGTTGACGTCCTTGTCAGCGTGCATGAGCCCGACCGCCACAAGGAGGCGCTAGAGCGCGATGGGACAAGGACATCCCAGCCGGCCAAACCCTCCCTAACCCAGACGACGCTGGGCCAATTGTATGCCACCTCATGGGTCTCCAGGTCGCGACCGGCTGTGACACAGACTGGGATCGAACCCGGATCGGTAGTGACGCCTCTAGACCGCTGCGCCACTCGGGAGGCCACATGGTGCTTTTAAGTTAACTGTGAACTTGTAGAAAAAAGTTCAAATCATGACGTCAGTCATCTTCAGGTCGAAATGTTAGAGCTCTAGAAATAGGCCCAAGTGCCTGACTTGGAATTCCGAGTTGAATGACCGTTCAAAACTTATTTTTTTCCCCAGTCAGAGCTAGTTTTTATTTTCTCGAGTTGTTTTGAACGCGGCAATACTCCACGTATGCAGTTACCCATACCTGCCATTGAGGCCATCTCCGTTTTGAAGAAGTCAATATTCTTATTTTGTGTTGAAAAAAAGCATAAAGGTTAAAATGGTGATTTACTGTCACCCGCAGWGCTGGAGTCCCGAATCACATCTTGTCATTCATTTGTGGCCACTAGATGGCGGTGATATAGCTTAAAGCCATTTACAAACAACACAACTACATTAGAAGACATCCTAACTTTAGTGGTGTAAAGTACTAAAGTAGTTTTTGGGGGTATCTGTTCTTTACTACTTATATTTTTGTCTACTTTTACTTCACTACATTCCTAAAGAAAATAATGTACTTTTTACCCCATACATTTTCCCTAACACCCAAAATTACTCGTTACATTTTGAATGCTTAGCAGGACAGGAAAATTGTGAAATTCATGCACTTCTCAAGAGAACACCCCTACTGCCTCTGATCTGACGGACTCACCAAATACAAATTCTTTGTTTGTAAATATGTCTGAGTGTTGGAGCGTGCCGCTGGGTCTCCGTAACAAAAAACAAAAACAGAAAATGGTGSTGTTTTGCTAAATATAAGGAATTTCAAATGATTTATACTTTTACTTTTGATACTTAAGTATATTTTAGCAATTACATTTTCTTTTGATACTTAAGTATATTTAAAACCAAATACTTTTAGACTCTTACTCAAGTAGTATCTTACTGGGTGACTCACTTTTACTTGAATAATTTTCTATTAAGGTATCTTTACTTTTACTCAAGTATGACAACTGGTACTTTTTCCCACTACTGCCAAACTTCCCCTCACAGTCCCTTCAGTTTCGCTAAAGTCCCGTTAGTTTGGCTGCTCAGCCTACCTTAGTTATCCATCAACCATCATAAACCTGCCATTCCCAACCAATCAGAGCGATTGGAAATGCGCATCTGGACACTGCACCCGCCCACTCAGGTCAGCGTTATCGTCATCCGAAGGGAGAAGACGCATGTTTCGTAGGACTGTTTGTCGACAGTAACACGAATGTCTGAATGTTGTGTGTGCATCGAAATAGCCATAACAATAAGATTCCAAGCCATTCGGATTACCAAAACCATATAAACATCTTCAAAGGAAACAGCTGTGTCTGTGTGTGGTGGTGACTATCATGAGTACAGTGATGGTCCTCAACATCATGTTCTAACTGGACAGCACTATTGAGGACAGAACCAACCCATAAGTTAAGTATATAGCGGGTGAGGGCATTTACAGCCGACTGCACAAACAGGTGAGGGCAGATCAGCCAAAAGTTTTTACGTGGTCCTTCTTACCGTATTTAGTGACCAACAGTTTTTTTAACATGGTACGTCATTTCTCCGGACTTAGCGACCAATAGTTTTTACAATACGTCTATTTTCCATAAAATGTTCGAATTTACAAACTAGTTTTCATTGGGAAGGCAGATAAAGCGTTTTTACAAAAAACAATCACTTTGGCATGTAAAAACTAAACGGGTCCTCTAACTCCACCATTAAACCGATAAACAGTAGAATACAGCAGTGTTGTGGAAGCACATGCTTTTAAGAAATTAGCATGCAGAGGTTTATTAGATTCGCAAGTGATGGAACCATCCCTGAAAATCTCACCTAAACCACGAGGGCACCCCAGTTCACTGTTTGGGGAATAGAGATTTGTGGGAAACTATTGCCAATCTTTCCTGATGGTAATTCTTCCCAGTTCTAGTTTCATTATATGAAATGAGATTTCATTCATGTGTAAAACTCAGTGCATCCCATAAAATTATGAACACTAGATAATTAACCAAATCTACAGGGAAAATGCAATCATGTGCATAGCAGTAATGTAAAATAAAGCTTTATTGTATTGTCAAAACATGTTCACACAAAAAAAGGTAAAAACGTTAATACAAAAAAACAGAAGCAAAGCACTCGTTGGACAGGCCTGTCTTCACCTCTTCTTGAAGCCATACTTCTTCCGTTCATAGAAAAGGTCAGTCTTTGAACTGCCTAAGTTCACAATCTTGGGGCATCCATCTCGCTGTCACATCCAGTAGAGGAGTAGAAAAAATAACTTGTTGGTGTATTCTCACATTACATTGAGATTGTTCAAAATGACTATTACTTGTACAACCACATATCACTCACTCAGCATCTCAGACACCTTTCCATTTTTCACACGACATTGATCAAGAACGGAATATGTCGAAGGAGCACAATATTGAAAGATTCTGTATAGTTTATTGGAAACATTGCATAAACTATACGGGAGCATTGAATGGTAAGGTTTTTCTACACCTTTTATAAGTGAGAGAGAGAGAGAGAGCAGGTGACTAACGTCTTTCTCCTGGATGGTGCACTCTTTGCAGTAGTAAGCGTCAGACACCCCGGGACCTCCACATATGACACAGCGACCCTGGTACGACCCGTAGTTGCACTCGTCACAGATGCGCACCAGTGTGCAAGGCCTCACATACGAGTCACAGATCACACACTTTCCATCACCTAGGAGAGGAGGGAAGAGGGGGATGAGACTGTTTAATGCCGTGGCATTTTGAACTGGGGTAATTACATATAAAAATAAACCATGTGTTGATTACTGTCTCTACTCTAGGAGTTATGAGGGTAAATTAAAGGGCAGCAAATACACCCTGTATGGGAGAAAGGGACAACATTATGTAAAACATGTTTTTGAAACTTACATTTCTCGCACAATCTTCCAATWGCTGAAAAGTAAACAATAGAACAAACAGTGAGTGAACATGAATAAGGTAGCTGGCCAACAAAGCATTGCTCCATAAAGCTAAGGGTTATGCAATCAATAAGACATCTTACTAGCTCTCAAAAACTCTAGGGGCTTACTGCCTTCTCCCTACAGTTATTAGCGTCGCCCACAACTGCCTCATGTGAACTACAATCCCGACGCTGTGTTTTAACATTTAGAAACATCAATAATCATCGCTTTCGAAACATATAGCGCTTGCCTTTCATCAGTGAGAAAGAATCGCTCAATTTTTTAAAATAAAAACTGCTACGTGTTTCACAGATCCATCCAACAAAACTACACTTCCCAATTCACACACAGGTATTCGGAGGAGCATACTAGATAGCTAATTAGCACAGGTGGTGGCCTCGATAACATAAACAAGCGTGTAACATGGAGATATGGCAGTGTGGGAACACTAACCCTATCAAGGTGTGTATACTTTTTTTCTTCTTCATTATTTCTCGCTGATAAGTTCCTTATGCTTCCAAAACTATACCACAAGCGATGCATGTTAACTTAAATGTTCAGACCGAGCGCCGGGGATCTTAACAAAACTCCCCACTACAGAAGACGCCTTCGTCCAATGACTCATGTGTAATGGAACTGGGAGTCATGATCAAGAGCTATTATCTTACTAGCTAGTCTACTTAACCACCATCACATAGCTATAACGTTCAAATAAAATGTTTTGTCACATGCGCCGAACACAACAGGTGTAGACCTTACCGTGAAACGCTTACTACAAGCCCTTAACAATGCACTTCAAGAAATAGTTAATAAAATGTTGTAAATAAACAAAAATTTAAAAAATCCTATCAATAAAAAAGTAACAATACATTTACATAACAGTAACGAGGCCATATACAGGGGGTACTGGTACCGAGTCAATGTGCGGGGGTACAGGTTAGATGAGGTATGCATAGATAAATTCCCCAGGGTAGCTGTTTAGGCCCCTTGCTATTTTACATTTTTACTAACGACATGCCACTGACTGAGTAAAGCCAGAGTTTCATGTATGCGGATGACTCAACACTATACTCGTCAGCTACAACAACGACTGAAATGACTGCAACACTCAACAGAGATCTGCAGTTAGTTTCAGAGTGGGTGGCAAGGAATAAGTTAGCCCTAAACATTTCTAAAACTAAAAGCATTGTATTTGGAACAAAACACTCACTAAACCTCAACTAAATCTTGTGGAAATTGAGCAAGTTGAGATGACTAAACTGCTTGGAGTAACACTAGATTAACACTAGATTGTAAACTGTCATGGTCAAAACATATTGATGCAGTAATAGCTAAGATGGGGAGAAATCTAAATTTTCTCCCCTTTTTCTCCCCAATTTTCGTGGTATCCAATCGCTAGTAATTACTATCTTGTCTCATCGCTACAACTCCCGTACGGGCTCGGGAGAGACGAAGGTCGAAAGCCATGCGTCCTCCGAAGCACAACCCAACCAAGCCGCACTGCTTCTTAACACAGCGCGCCTCCAACCCGGAAGCCAGCCGCACCAATGTGTCGGAGGAAACACCGTGCACCCGCCCCCCTCGGTTAGCGCACACTGCGCCCGGCCCGCCACAGGAGTCGCTGGATCGCGATGAGACAAGGATATCCCTACCGGCCAAACCCTCCCCAACCCGGACGACGCTATGCCAATTGTGCGACGCCCCACGGACCTCCCGGTCGCGGCCGGCTGCGATGCTCTGCCTTCTTAACAACACTATCAACAAGGTAGGTCCTACAGGCTCTAGTTGTCGCACCTTGACTAATGTTCAGTTGTGTGGTCAGGTGACAGAAAAAAGGACTTAGGAAAATTGCAATTGGCTCAGAACAGGGCAGCACAGCTGGCCCTTGGGTGTACACAGAGAGCTAATATAAAAAATATGCATGTCAATCTCTCCTGGCTCAAAGTGGAGGAGAGATTGACTTCATGACTACTTTTATTTATGAGAGGTATTGACATGTTGAATGCACCGAGCTGTCTGTCTAAACTACTGGCACACAGCTCGGACACCCATGCATACCCCACAAGACATGCCGCAAGAGGTCTCTTCACAGTCCCCAAGTCCAGAACAGACTATGGGAAGCACACATCACTACATAGAGCTGTGTTCCATGACTACATGGAACTCTATTGTACTGCAGATATGTGGTGGTGGAGTAGGGGCCTGAGGGCACACAGTGTGTTGTGAAATCTGTGAATGTATTGTACTGTTTTACAATTGTATAAACTGCCTTAATTTTGCTGGACCCCAGGAAGAGTACCTGCTGCTAATGGGGATCCATAATAAATACAAATAAACTCAGCAAAAAAAAAAGAAACGTCCTCTCTGTCAACTGCGTTTAATTTCAGCAAACTTACCATGTGTAAATATTTGTATGAACATAAGATTCAACAACTGAGACAAACTGAACAAGTTCCACAGACATGTGACTAACAGAAATTGAATAATGTGTCACTGAACAAAAGGGGGGGTCAAAATCAAAAGTAACAGTCAGTATTTGGTGTGGCCACCAGTTGCATTAAGTACTGCAGTGCATCTCCTCCTCATGGACTGCACCAGATTTGCCAGTTCTTGCTGTGAGATGTTACCCCACTCTTCCACCAAGGCACCTGCAAGTTCCTGGATATTTCTGGGGGGAATGGCCCTAGCCCTCACCCTCCGATCCAACAGGTCCCAGACGTGCTCAATGGGGTTGAGATCCGGGCTCTTCGCTGGCCATGGCAGAACACTGACATTCCTGTCTTGCAGGAAATCACGCACAGAACGAGCAGTATGGCTGGTGGCATTGTCATGCTGGAGGGTCATGTCAGGATGAGCCTGCAGGAAGGGTACCACATGAGGGAGGAGGATGTCTTCCCTGTAACGCACAGCGTTGAGATTGCCTGCAATGACAACAAGCTCAGTCCGATGATGCTGTGACACACCGCCCCAGACCATGACGGACTCTCCACCTCCAAATCGATCCCGCTCCAGAGTACAGGCCTCGGTGTAACACTCATTCCTTCCACGATAAACCCGAACATCACCCCTGGTGAGACAAAACTGCGACTCGTCAGTGAAAAGCACTTTTTGCCAGTTCTGTCTGGTCCAGCGACGGTGGGTTTGTGCCCATAGGCGACGTTGTTGCCGGTGATGTCTGGTGAGGACCTGCCTTACAACAGGCTTACAAACCCTCAGTCCAGCCTCTCTCAGCCTATTGCGGAAAGTCTGAGCACTGATGGAGTGATTGTGCATTCCTGGTGTAACTCGGGCAGTTGTTGTTGCCATCCTGTACCTGTCCTGCAGGTGTGATGTTTGGATGTACCGATCCTGTGCAGGTGTTGTGGTCTGCCACGCGAGGACGATCAGCTGTCCGTCCTGTCTCCCTGTTGCGCTGTCTTAGGCGTCTCACAGTACGGACATTGCAATTTATTGCCCTGGCCACATCTGCAGTCCTCATGCCTCCTTGCAGCATGCCTAAGACACGTTCACGCAGATGAGCAGGGGCCCTGGGCATCTTTCTTTTGGTGTTTTTCAGAGTCAGCAGAAAGGCCTCTTTAGTGTCCTAAGTTTTCATAACTGTGACTTTAATTGCCTACCGTCTGTAAGCTGTTAGTGTCTTAATGACTGTTCCACAGGTGCATGTTCATTAATTGTTTATGGTTCATTGAACAAGCATGGAAAACAGTGTTTAAACCCTTTACAATGAAGATCTGTGAAGTTATTTGGATTGTTACGAATTATCTTTGAAAGACAGGGTCCTGAAAAAGGGACGTTTCTTTTTTTAATGCGTTTACAAATGTAAATAGTCCGGGTGGCCATTTGATTAGTTTAGTTGTTCAGTAGTCTTATTTTTTTGTTCCTAGACTTGGCGCTCCGGTACCGCTTGCCGTGCGGTAGCAGAGAGAACAGTCTATGACTTGGGTGACTGGAGTCTTTGACACCACCTAGTATATAGGTCCTGGATGTCAGGAAGCTTGGCCCCAAGTGATGTACTGGGCCATACGCACTACCTTCTGTAGCGCCTTACAGTCAGATGCCGAGCAGTTGCCATACCAGGCGGTGATGCAACCGGTCAGGATGCTCTCAATGGTGCAGCTGTATAACTTGAGGATCTGGGGACCCATGACAAATCTTTTCAGTCTCCTGAGGGGGAAAAGGTGTTGTCGTGCCTTCTTCACAACTGTCTTTGTGTGTTTGGACCATGATAGTTTGTTGGTGATGTGGACACCAAGGAACTTGAAACTCTCAATCCGCTCCACTTCAGACCCGTCGGTTTAATGGAGGCCTGTTCAGCCCTCCTTTTCCTGTAGTCCACGATCAGCTTATTGGCCTTGCTCACATTGAAAGAGAGGTTGTTSTCCTGGCACCATAATGCCAGGTCTCTGACCTCCTCCCTATAAGCTGCCTCATCAGTGATCAGGCCTACCACTGTTGTGTCATCAGAAAACTTAATGATGGTGTTGGAGTCATGCTTGGCCACGCAGTCATGGGTGAACAGGGTGTACAGGAGCGGACTAAGCATGCACCCCTGAGGGGCCCTAGTATTGAGGATTAGCGTTGCAGATGTGTTGTTGTTGCCTACCCTTACCACCTGGGGCCGGCCTGTCAGGAAGTCCAGGATCCAGTTGCAGAAGGTGTTTATTCCCAGTAGGGCTGGGCGGTATACCGTATTTTATGATATACCGGTATTTATGCAGGGACCGGTTAGGGTTTTTACTTTACATTCTATACCGGTATTTGAATGTTTGATTTGTTAAATGTGATACGCCACGTGTAATGTCAATATAGTTTACTTCGCTACTTGAGTCATCTCTCTCCGCTCTTTCTCTCCGTGCCACTTTCCACACAGACCTAGCCACGCCCCGTCACTTAAGGAGCGCATTTGATGTTCCTCAACTACGAGACATTTGCTTTCAGTCTGCATGGTTAATGCAGCATATGCAACAATGTTGACGACAACAATGCTGTTTTCACTTTGCTTCTTAATATAAATCAACTAGTGTTCTATAATGATACTATTAGTTTGTGTTTCTTATATCAGCAAACAGTTAGTTTGTCTTTTTTTAGCAAGTTGCCCTAAATCTTGTGAGACCCTAATTGTTAGCCGCTAATGCTAATAGCTAGCTAATAAATGTACTGAGTAAGAGCAAACGTAGCTAGCTAATACAAGTGATGGTGTAGACCTAAATCAGCATGTTGTTTGTGCAACAGTATCTTCTAAATCAAAAGAGGAATATGCAAAGCAAGAATATGTTAGCAACATGAAGTAGCTAAGAGAAAACATGCAATGTAGCCAAAGCTTATAGGGTCCAGTAGGAAACACTTATCAACACTTTAGTTCCTACCCTGTCACAATAACTCCTCGTTGGCATTTTAATTTGTCGTCATCTCAAACAACACTGTATTCAAAGTGCCCACAATTATATTCTAACTATAGAATTAGAATGGTCATTCTATTTCCATGATTCCAACAGTTTTGCTCTAATTCGCAAGTCAAATCACAATTGCAACATTTGGTTAAAAATAAGTTCTACATTATTTGCCCATATCGTGCAGCCCTATGTGGCAGTGTGGAAATTCTCTCAATTGARCAGTGGTGTAAAGTACTTAAGTATTGTTTTCAAATTGTTTGAAGTACTACTTAAGGCATGTTTTTTGGTATCTGTACTTTACTATTTTTGACATTGTATTTTTACTTCACTACATTCCTAAAGAAAATACTGTACTTTTTACTCCATACATTTTCCCTGACACCTAAAAGTACTYATTACATTTTGAATGCTTAGCAGGACAGGAAAATGGTCCAATTCACGCACTTGTCAAGAGAACATCTCTGGTCATCTACTGCCTCTGATCTGGAGGACTCACTAAACAAATGCTTTGTGCTTCTAMACCTGCATTGCTTGCTGTTTGGGGTTTTAGGCTGGGTTTCTGTACAGCACTTTGAGATATCAGCTGATGTAAGAAGGGCTATATAAATAAATTGGATTTGATTTGTAAATTATGTCTGAGTGTTGGGAGTGTGCCCCTGGCTATCCGTAAATTAAAAAAGAAAATGGTGCAATTTGGTTTGCTCAATATTAATTATTCATACTTTGATACTTAAATGTAATTTATATAATGTACTTACTTTTGATACTTAAGTATATTTAAAACCAAATACTTCTAGACTTTTACTCAAGTAGTATTTTACTGGGTGGCTTTCACTTTTACTTGAGTAATTTTCTATTAAGGTATCTTTACTCAAGTATGACAATTGGGTACTTTTTCCACCAGTGCAATTGAGTGCAGGAAATGCAGAAATGATAAAAATGCTGAAATTTATTTTGGTTGAATCAGAATGGAGAAAGACTCATTGAAATCACTTAGAATGTATGTGTTGCCACCCTAGGGTCACGAACTACTCAAAGCAAATATAGAACGTTTATTATTCAGAAACTAAAAATACCGTCAAATAGTCTTAAAAAAAAACAAAAAAACGTGATATCATGTTTTGGCCATGTCGCCCAGCCCTAAGTCCCAGGGTTCTTAGCTTAGTGATGAGCTTTGTGGGCACTATGGTGTTGAACGCTGAGCAGAAGTCAATGAACAGCATTTTCGCATAGGTGTTCCTTTTGTCCAGGTGGAAAAGGGTAGTGTGGAGTGCGATTGAGACTGCGTCATCTGTGGATCTGTTGGGGTGTATGCAAAGTGGAGTGGGTCTAGGGTTTTTGGCATGTTGTTGTTGATGTGAGCCATGACCAGCCGTTCAAAGCACTTTATGGCTACAGACGTGAGTGCTACGGGGCGGTAATCATTTAGGCAAATTACCTTCGCTTTCTTGGGCACAGGGACTATGGTGGTCTGTTTGAAAATTTAGGTATTACAGACTYAATCAGGGAGAGATTGAAAATGTCAGTGAAGACACTTGCCAGTTGGTCTGCGCATGCTTTGAGTACAAGGTTTTGTTCACATCGGCTATGGAGAGCGTGATCACACAGTCGTACGGAACAGCTGGGGCTCTCATGCATGCTTCAGTTTTGCTTGCCTCACAGCAAGCATAAAAGGCATTTAGCTCGTCTGGTAGGCTCGCGTCACTGGGCAGCTGYGTGTGTCGAGGCTGTGTTTCCCTTTCTAGTGCGTAATAGATTTCAAGCCMTGCCACATTCCGACGACCGTTTGAATCATACTACATCGGCTCTATCTTAGTCCTGTATTGACACTTTGCCTGTTTTATGGTTTGTCTGAGGGCCTTGTGGGATTTCTTATTAGTGTCCGGATTAGTCTCTTCGAAAGCCAGGTGAACAAACAGATCACCGACCATTTYGAATCCCACGTACCTTCTACGCTATGCAATCTGGTTTCCGAGCTAGTCACGGGTGCACCTCAGCCACGCTCAAGGTCCTAAATGATGATATAACCGCCATCGATAAAAGACCGTACTGTGCAGCCGTCTTCATCGACCTGGCCAAGGCTTTCGACTGTCAATAATTGTATTCTAATCAGCAGACTCAACAGCCTTGGTTTCTCTAATGACTGCCTCGTCTGGTTCACCAACTACTTCTCAGATAGAGTTCAGTGTGTTATTCGGAGAGCCTGTTGTCCTGACCTCTGGCAGTCTATGGGGGTGCCACAGGGTTCAATTCTCGGGCCGACTCTTTTCTCTGTATATACCAATGATGTCGCTCTTGCTGTGGGTGATTCTTTGATCCACCTCTACGCAGACGACACCATTCTGTATACATCTGGCCCTTCTTTGGACACTATTAACAAACCTCCAAACGAGCTTCAACGCCATACAACACTCCTTCCGTGGCCTCCAACTGCTCTTAAATGCTAGTAAAACGAAATACATGCTCTACAACCGATCGCTGCCCGCACCCGCCCGCCCAACTAGCATCATGTTAAAGGAATTTCATTCCTGTGTATATTAACCAATTCAATTAAAACACTCTGCCCATAAATAAGAATTTGTAAGATAATTATCAGCATAAAATGGACAGATACCAGTCTTAAAATCAATCAATCAATAGCGTTTATTCTCGAGAGTACTGATCATAATACATTTTACATCAGGTTATATAATAAAGATGATGTCATAGGTTTAATTGTCCATCCTCCTCTCGGATACAATGGCAGTACAGTACAGTTCTCATTACTGTCTGCCACCTGTTAAACTATCTACAACCAACCCAAGGTCTTTCCCCTCCCTGGGTAGAGACATCATTCTAGCCTGTCTGAAGATAAACCCATTCTTTCTAACAAGGAACACATAACATTCAACATTATGATTATAATAAGATTCATTCTTACAGTAATATAGTAGTATTCTGTTTAGTTATAATTCTAAGTCAATTTTAGTCATTAAACACAAAAATCCCGTAACACATCACTACTCTGGACGGTTCTGACTTAGAATATGTGGACAACTATAAATACCTAGGTGTCTGGCTAGACTGTAAACTCTCCTTCCAGACTCACATTAAGCATCTCCAATCCAAAGTTAAATCTAGAATCGGCTTCCTATTTCGCAACAAAGCCTCCTTCACTCAYGCTGCCAAACATACCCTCGTAAAACTGACTACCCTACCGATCCATGACTTTGGCGATGTAATTTACAAAATAGCCTCCAACACTCTACTCAGCAAATTGGATGTAGTCTATCACAGCGCCCACAAAATCCCATATACTACCCACCACTGCGACCTGTATGCTCTCGTTGGYTGGYCCTCRCTWCATAKTCGTTGCCAAACCCACTGGCTCCAGGTCATCTATAAGTCTTTGCTAGGTAAAGCTCCGCCTTATCTCAGCTCACTGGTCACCATAGCAACACCCACCCGTAGCACGCGCCCCAGCAGGTATATTTCACTGGTCATCCCCAAAGCCAACACCTCCTTTGGCCGCCTTTCCTTCCAGTTCTATGCTGCCAATGACTGGAACAAATTGCAAAAATCACTGAAGTTGGAGACTTATATCTCCCTCACTAACTTTAAGCATCAGCTGTCAGAGCAGCTTACCGATCACTGCAGCTGTACACAGCCCATCTGTAAATAGCCCATCTAACCAACTACCTACCTCACCCCATGTGTTTTGTTTTTCTGCTCGTTTGCACACCAGTATTTCTACTTGCACATCCTCATCTGCAAATACAGTGGGGAGAATAAGTATTTGATACACTGCCGATTTTGCAKRTTTTCCTACTTACAAAGCATGTAGAGGTCTGTCATTTTTATCATAGGTACACTTCAACTGTGAGAGACGGAATCTAAAACAAATCCAGAAAATCACATTGTATGATTTTTAAGTAATTAATTTGCATTTTATTGCATGACATAAGTATTTGATCACCTACCAACCAGTAAGAATTCCGGCTCTCACAGACCTGTTGGGCTTCTTAAAGAAAAACTTCCAGTTCTCCACTCATTACCTGTATTAACTGCACCTGTTTGAACTCGTTACCTGTATAAAAGACACCTGTCCACACACTCAATCAAACAGACTCCAACCTCTCCACAATGGCCAAGACCAGAGAGCTGTGTAAGGACATCAGGGATAAAATTGTAGACCTGCACAAGGCTGGGAAGGGCTACAGGACAATAGGCAAGCAACTTGGTGAGAAGGCAACAATTGTTGGCACAATTATTAGAAAATGGAAGAAGTTCAAGATGACGGTCAATCACCCTCGGTCTGGGGCTCCATGCAAGATCTCACCTCGTGGGGCATCAATGATCATGAGGAAGGTGAGGGATCCGCCCAGAACTATACGGCAGAACCTGGTCAATGACCTGAAGAGAGCTGGGACCACAGTCTCAAAGAAAACCATTAGTAACACACTACGCCGTCATGGATTAAAATCCTGCAGCGCACGCAAGGTACCCCTGCTCAAGCCAGCGCATGTCCAGGCCCGTCTGAAGTTTGCCAATGACCATCTGGATGATCCAGAGGAGGAATGGGAGAACGTTATGTGGTCTGATGAGACAAAAATAGAGCTTTTTGGTCTAAACTCACTCGCCGTTTTGTGGACAGGAAGAAGAAGGATGAGACAACCCCAAACACCATCGCAACGTGAAGCATGGAGGTGGAAACATCATTCTTTGGGGATGCTTTTCTGCAAAGGGACAGGACGACTGCACCCGTATTGAGGGGAGGATGGATGGGGCATGTATCGCGGATCTTGGCCAACAACCTCCTTCCTCAGTAAAGAGCATTGAAGATGGGTCGTGCTGGTCTTCCAGCATGGACAACGACCCGAAACTCACACAGCCAGGGCAGTAGCTCCGTAAGAAGCATCTCAAGGTCCTGGAGTGGCCTAGCCAGTCTCCAGACCTAAACCCAATAGAAAATCTTTGGAGGGAGCTGAAAGTCCGTATTGCCCAGCGACAGCCCCGAAACCTGAAGGATCTGGAGAAGGTCTGTATGGAGGATGGGCCAAAATCCCTGCTGCAGTGTGTGCAAACCTGGTCAAGAACTACAGGAAAACTTATGATCTCTGTAATTGCAAACAAAGGTTTCTGTACCAAATATTAAGTTCTGCCCTTTCTGATATATCAAATACTTATTCATTTGCATTTTATTGCATGACATTACTTAAAAATCATACAATGTGATTTTCTGGATTTGTGTTCGATTCCGTCTCTCACAGTTGAAGTGTACCTATGATAAAAATTACAGACCTCTACATGCTTTGTAAGTAGGAAAACCTGCAAAATCGGCAGTGTATCAAATACTTGTTCTCCCCACTGTATACCACTACAGTGTAAATTGCTAAATTGTAATCACTATTGGCCTATTTATTGCCTTACCTCCTTACKTAATGTGCACACACTGTATACAGATTTTTCTATTGTGTTATTGACTGTGTGCTTGTTTATTCCATGTGTAACTTTGTGTTTTTGTCGCACTGCTTTGCTTTGTCTTGGCGAGGTCGCAGTTGTAAATGAGAACTTGTTCTCAACTGGTCTACCTGGTTAAATAAAAGTGGGGGAAAAAGTGTCCTGCTCCGTGAAAGCGGCAGCTCTAGCCTTTAGCTCGGTGCGGATGTTGCCTGTAATCCATGGCTTCTGGTCGATGCACTTATTGACGAAGCCGGTGACTGAGGTGGTATACTCCTCAATGCCATTGGATGAATCCCGGGAACATCTTCCAGTCTATGTTAGCAAAACAGTCCTGTAGTCCCTGGTACATCCTGCTATAGTTTTTTTTATTGTAAGCAGGATTCAGGAGGACAGAAATATGGTCAGATTTGCCAAATGGAGGGTGGGGGAGAGCTTTGTATGCATCTTTGTGTGTGGAGTAAAGGTGGTTTAGAGTTTYTTCCCCCTCTGGTTGCACATGTGACCGGTGATGCCAACTTAGCAATTTTGTTGCTAGATTTAGCAACTTTTTAGACTACCCTGGCAACTTTTTTTTCAAACAGCACMTAGCAAACGTAGCGGTCTCCTGGTCAGGCTTCGGAGACGGGCACATCGCGCTCCACTCCCTAGCATACTACTCGCCAATGTCCAGTCTCTTGACAATACGGTTGATGAAATCCGAGCACGGGTGACATTCCAGAGAGACATCAGAGATTGTAACGTTCTCTGCTTCACGGAAACATGGCTAACTCAAGAGACGCTAACGGAGTCGGTGCAGCCAGCTGGTTTCTTCACGCATCGCGCC
>NC_036858.1:62799122-62836501 GCF_002910315.2 Salvelinus sp. IW2-2015
ATGCTGTGCTTTCTAGTTCCGACAATGCAGTAATAACCAACAAGTAATCTAACCTAACAATTCCACAACTACTACCTTATACACACAAGTGTAAAGGGATAAAGAATATGTACATAAAGATATATGAATGAGTGAGGTACAGAACGGCATAGCAAGATGCAGTAGATGGTATAAAGTACAGTATATACATATGAGATGAGTAATGTGGGGTATGTAAACATAAAGTGGCATAGTTTAAAGTGGCTAGTGATACATGTATTACATAAAGATGGCAAGATGCAGTAGATATATAGAGTACAGTATATACATTTACATATGAGATGAGTAATGTAGGGTATGTAAACATTATATTAAGTGGCATTGTTTAAAGTGGCTAGTGGTACATTTTTACATAATTTCCATCAATTCCCATTATTAAAGTGGCTGGAGTTGAGTCAGTATGTTGGCAGCGGCCGCTAAATGTTAGTGGTGGCTGTTTTAAACAAGTCTGATGGCACTTTGAGATAGAAGCTGTTTTTCAGTCTCTCGGTCCCCTGCTTGATGCAACCGTACGGACCTCGGCCTTCTCTGATGATAGCTGGCGTGAACAGGCAGTGGCTGCGGTGGATTGTTGTCCTTGATGATCTTATGCGCCTTCCTGTTGACATCGGGGTGGTTGTAGGTTTCCTGGAGGCAGGTAGTTTGCCCCCGGTGATGCGTTGTGCAGACCTTCACTACCCTCTGGAGAGCCTTACGGTTGTGGGCGGAGCCAGTTTGCCGTACCAGGCGTGATTAACCCCAGCCCCGACAGGATTGCTCTCGAGTGTTGCATCTGTTAGAAGTTTGTGCAGTGCTTTTTGGTGACAAGCCGAATTTTCTTTCAGCCTTCCTGAGGTTGAAGAGGCGCTTGCGCACTTCTTCACAACGCTGGTCATGTTGCGGTGACCAATTCCCAGTGTTGGTCCGGTGAGTGATACCACCAAGGGAACTTTAACTTTCCACCTTCTCCACTACTGAACCCGTCGATGTGGATAGGGGGTGATCCTTCTGCTGTATTCCTGAAGTCACAATCATCTCCTTTGTTTTTGGTTGACGTGAGTGTGAGCGTTATTTTTCCTGACACCACACTCCGAGGGCCCTCACCTCCTCCCTGTAGCCGTCCGTCGTTGTTGGTAATCAAGCCTACCACTTAGTGTCATCCGCAACTTGATGAGTGAGTTGAGGCGGTGCATGGTCACGCACGTCGTGGTGAACAGGAGTACAGGAGAGGGCTCAGAACGCACCCTTGTGGGGCCCAGTGTTGAGGATCAGCGGGGTGAGATGTTGTTTACCTACCCTCACCACCTGGGGCGGCCCGTCAGGAAGTCCAGGACCCAGTTCACAGGGCGGAGTCGAGACCCAGGGTCTCGAGCTTGATGACGAGTTGGAGGTACTATGGTGTTAAATGCTGAGTGTAGTCGATGAACAGCATTCTCACATAGGTATTCCTCTTGTCCAGATGGGTTAGGGCAGTGCAGGTGGTTGCGATTGTGTTCGTCTGTGGACCTTATTGGGTCGGTAAGCAAATTGGAGTTGGGTCTAGGTGTTCCCGGTAGGGTGGAGTGATCAATTCCTCTTAGCACAAGCATTTCGCTACACTCGCATTAACATCTGCTAACCATGTGTATGTGACAAATAAAATTTGATTTGATTTTTAGCAACAAATTTAGCTACTTTAAAAAATGTATTTGGAACTTTTAGCAACTTTTGAAAAGTGACTTAAACGCTAAAATGCACGCATTTCCCCTCTAAATTACACAAAAACGATTTTCTCTGTCACACACACGTGCCTGGCTGCAAAAGTGCATTGTGAGTGACGTCAGCAGCAGGCGCTCAGCTCTTGCACGGCAGCAGAAGGCCTGCAGCAATTTCAGCAAATTGCAAATCATTGTTGGCTGACTGCAGCAGCAGTAGTACGGGTTCGACGAGCCAAACCCAATGAATATAGTTGGTCAAGAATGTTTGATATTGAACAGAACTTACAACATCAATCAACATGTCTCAATCAAAATTGTACAGACAGAAGTACAGAAAAGAGTGGGAGTCTGTACCTGAACAAATGTCAAATCATATTTTTTGCCGAGATGGCCAGTCAATTTGAGTAACGTTATTGTGTGTTCTACGTAATGACGCAGTTTTACGTTATCACGCAATGACATCACCACGTCATTTAGCAACTTTTAGCAACAAGTCAACCTGCCTCTAGCAACTTACCCTGAAAATGAGTTGGCAACACTGCATGTGACATACTGGTAGCATGGGTTGATGCAATAAAGTTAATGGGTTGATGAAGAAGCAGGTTACGGTCATGAACACAAGCATTTCACTACACCCGCAATAAAATATTCTAAATATGTGTATGCGACCAATACATTTAGCAAATGAATGTGCTAACTGTTCCTAGCAAGCTATCTTATCTAGCCAGACACTTTCAACAAAGGGCAAGAGCTCAGCACTTATCATTGCTTATTAGAAGTAAGTACTAACGCAATGATATGCATCAAACATCAAATAAACACCTTACCAACACCAGCTTGTTTTCTACAAAAGATCAAATCTGGATGATGTTTAGCCATTCTCGCGAACGGAGGGAATACGATAGTTATTTTGAATTTTCAACTTTGACCCACAGATACACGTGACATTTGAGCTTTGTATTTCATTTACGTTTAGTTTGTTTTTCGGATCATATCATTTTTATTTATTTCACGTTAGTTAAAATTACTATTGCTATGGACATGTCAGTGAATTAATCCAGCTAAATTCAAGGAGTGAATATTACATATGAAACGCACAGAATTCATCCCGTGGTAATTTTAGCTACATAAACAAAATATTAGATTAGACATTTCAGGGTTTCATTTGTGGCAGTCATATCGCATATTAGTTAAGAACAATATATTCTATATACATCTCTGAATTAAAAATCCGAGTAGAATCTATACCACCTCTATTTCTAAAACAACTTTACACGTCCGTTCTATTTTCCTCCAAAGACACGCGACTTTGACAGCTACGAAATCTGACGTCACCTCTGCTCGACACATCTTTGTCAGTGAACAAAATGGCGACCTACTGTCTTACCGTTGCTCGGCTCCAGGTAAGCGACAGTTTTTCACTAGTTTAATTGAATTTATGTGCCATCGATGTGTTAGAATTCACTCTCAAATACAAGTGAAAGCACATTGTATGTGAATCTTATGTATAGATCTGATGTTTGTTTGAGAGAGTACGATCAAATTCTTGTCGGCCACTGACCCAGGTCATCGTGTCCTGAGTTACCACGAAGCTCGCTAGCTAGCTTCGTCAAGGAGCTCAAGTTTGTCATTGACACACAAATATGGCTATTTAAAGACACTTGTAATGTGTACAATTTGATGAATATGCTCAACTTTAAGATGTTATCGCTCTCTATGTTATTTCAACCGAGGACACGTTTATTGATTGCAAGGTTAACGCAAGGTTAGGGTACATAGCAACCACACAGGGCGCTGGCAAGCACGACGCAGTCTGGCCAGTGACCAAAACAACACCGTTAGAATAGTGTCCCCCATAGAGGTGTCATTGAAACAGTTTGTCATACAACTGTCTAAACTGTTTTTGATATTTTGTGACTTTGCTCTCAAAGCCCAAAGGGAGGGATTGGACTTATGCTAAACTTCTTAGGCTCTTTTTACTTCTATTTTGATATGTTATAGATATTTTATTTTTATTTCACCTTTATTTAACCAGGTAGGCAAGTTGAGAACAAGTTCTCATTTACAATTGCGACCTGGCCAAGATAAAGCAAAGCAGTTCGACACATACAACAACACAGAGTTACACATGGAGTAAAACAAACATACAGTCAATAATACAGTAGAAAAAATAAGTATAGATAGGTGAGATAAGGGAGGTAAAGGCAAAAAAAGGCCACGGTGGTGAAGTAAATACAATATAGCAAGTAAAACACTGGAATGGTAGATTTGCAGTGGAAGAATGTGCAAAGTAAAGATAGAAATAATGGGGTGCAAAGGAGCAAAATAAATAAATAAATACAGTAGGGGGAGAGGTAGTTGTTTATATGTGTTTGCTGGTCCTAATATGGTTTCCTCCCCATACCTTTGAGTGACAGCACCTCCTTGTCGACATGGAAAGGCAAAATACAATTTCAATGATGTATATCTCGGCTGTTGTAGTCAGGGATTTTCATTGAAGGATCCATTTAGTTCTGATTATTGACTAAACATCTGCATTTGCCAGATACTTTTCTGCCTGATATTTTGTATTTCTAATCTGTTTGACCTTGAGTTAGAATCATTCTYTATGTGCTCAACAAGAAAATCTGTCCGTTTTTACTGACATTCGTACTTGACTTTTTTCTGTTAATAACTCTGACTTTGCTGATAGCTGCTTTATTGAGGAAAAATGTACTTACTGTGATTTTTGGTTGCCCCACCTAGCTAAATCTAGGCCCAAATGATTTTGATGTACAGGTTATTTTTTTCCATGTTGAATTAACTCTGTTGTCAGCTTGCCCTGGGCCAGGGTGTGCGGCGCCTGCACGTGTCTGCAGCCTTCAATGCCAAGGCCAAAGTTTCAATGAGCCGCTTTGAGCCCAGCAACTACGTCAGCTATGAGAAGCTCAATGAGAACGTCAACATTGTGCGCAAAAGGTCAGTCTACCCCTCCACCGTTTACATTAGCATGTGTCCCTGTTTCATTCCATGCTTACAGTGAGATGGCCTACAGGCCAGGGTGCCAGTCTGTTTCTGACTTAGCCAACTTCATTGTCTTGCCAAGGCAATGATGGGTCTGTAACCCAAGTTTTTTTCTGTTCAGTGTCAGCTGTACAATTAGAGCTATTTGTAGCACTTGGCCTTTATAGTAACTTAGCACATTCTCTGCCTTCCTCCCTTAAAGACTCAACCGTCCCCTCACTCTCTCTGAGAAGATTGTCTACGGCCATCTGGATGACCCTGTGGGGCAGGACATCGCCAGGGGGCATACGTACCTACGTCTGCGGCCGGACCGCGTGGCCATGCAGGATGCCACGGCCCAGATGGCCATGCTGCAGTTCATTAGCAGTGGCCTGCCTTGTGTGGCTGTGCCCTCCACTATCCACTGTGATCATCTGATCGAGGCTCAGATCGGAGGAGCCAAGGACCTAGCGAGAGCAAAGGTGAAAGGTCAGGGAAGGCCAGAGCAGGGGATGGATACAAAAATATATATTTAACTAGGCAAGTCAGTTAAGAACAAACTCTTATTTACAATGACGGCCTACACTGGCCAAACCCGGACGGCGCTGGGTCAATTGTGCTCCGCCCTATGGGACTCCCAATTACGTCCGGTTGTGAAAACAGCCTGGATTCTAACCAGGGTTTCTGTGGTGTCGCCTCTAGCACTGAGATACAGTGCCTTAGACCGCTGCGCCACTCGGGAGCCCCAGGAGAAGGTCGTCAGTCCTGGTGGCTGGATACAAGAATAGGGAATAATGTACCCGTAATAATATTTGGCCTTTTCTCTTGGTCCTTAGGACATTAATGCAGAGGTGTATAACTTCCTGGCCAGTGCTGGAGCCAAATATGGAGTGGGATTCTGGAAACCAGGCTCTGGCATCATCCATCAGGTACTGTAACAAGGCTACTCTGAAATGACACTGAAGTCACACATTTCCCTAGTGTTAATTGCTGGCAGTGCACTCACTTGATAATAGATAAGCTGTCCTTATAGAATTAAGTTCCTATAAAATGTTGATATGAATTTCATTATATATTCACATAAGATATTGCACCTTTTTATAATGAAGAGCAGAGCTATCTGTTTACTGTGGTAAGTGCCATAACTGACTCTTATCTCACCCATTCAGATAATCCTGGAGAACTATGCCTACCCAGGGGTGTTGCTGATTGGCACAGACTCTCACACACCCAATGGTGGTGGACTGGGCTCCATCTGCATTGGAGTGGGAGGGGCTGATGCTGTTGATGTCATGGCTGGCATCCCCTGGGAGCTCAAATGTCCCAAGGTAAGTGGGATTCCCAGTTTATATTGAACACATTCCTTTTTCCCCAGTCCTAGTAAATAGTACAGTATGATACTACATAAACCTCACTAAACCATGTTCTCCTCCTGTCAGGTGATTGGGGTGAAGCTGACAGGCAAGCTGTCAGGGTGGACGTCCCCCAAGGACGTGATCCTGAAGGTGGCTGGGATTCTGACTGTGAAGGGGGGTACTGGAGCCATTGTGGARTACCACGGACCTGGGGTGGATTCCATCTCCTGCACAGGTTTACTGCACACTGTATTGCTGTCATTATCTAACTAGGATAGTGACCAGCTGACCACCACTGCTCTTTGGTCTAATGTACTTCTGTTTTTCTATTTATGGTGTGAGGAGCACAATCATCAATCGGCAGTGTTTACTATCAAGCAACATTGTAGGACATTTTGTGKTTGTAGGAATGCCCATAGAAACCCCCAGCATATTGTGTGTTTTAGGAATGGCCACCATCTGCAACATGGGGGCTGAGATTGGAGCCACCACCTCTGTGTTCCCCTACAACCACCGCATGAAGACCTACCTGGAGAAGACTGGCCGCGGAGGTCAGTCCATGTCATCAAACAAGTCTGTCTGTGTGCGTGATGTGCAATTATCTGTCAGGTGATGTGCTGAATATGTTTGTGTGAAGTTCTGGGACTGCATCCCAAAAGGCACCCTACATAGTGCACTATAAAGGGAATAGGGTGCCATTTGGGACGCCCCCCTGGAAGGTTTGTCATTTCTTTATAAGAGATGCTTGATCCATTTATCCGACCCCGTTGCCCTCCCACTCCTCTCAGACATTGCTGCCCTGGCTGACGATTATGCTGACCTGCTGGTTCCAGACCCGGGCTGTGAATATGACTCGATTGTGGAAATCAACCTGGATGAGGTGAGTCCCCTCCCCTGCTCTTTCTCTCTCTCTCACACACACACACATMCATCCAACCTGACCCGTGCTATCTTTCTCTGTCCTTCCTAGCTGAAGCCCCACATCAACGGGCCCTTCACCCCCGACCTGGCTCACCCCATGGCAGACATTGGGGCCACGGCAGCGAAGAATGGCTGGCCCCTGGAGGTCAAAGTAGGTCAGTGCAGTCTTCAGATCTTTTTGACCTCACAGCTGGCCACTGCGTCTCACCACCATGTGTCTCTGTTCAGACCTTAATATTAATTGGCTATAACTGTGATATTACTATATTATTACTGTATATACTTTATCTGTCTTTAGCCTTATACACAGATGTATAGCTGTTCTATTCAATATGAGAAAGTAGACGTGCAGTGGGTGGCTGCTTAATCTGTCCCCTCCCCTCAGGTCTGATTGGCAGCTGCACCAACTCCAGTTATGAGGACATGGGCCGCTCTGCCTCCGTGGCCAAACAGGCCTTAGACAAAGGGCTGAAGTGCAAGGCCGCATTTACCATCACCCCCGGGTCTGAACAGATCCGCGCCACCATCGAGAGAGACGGATATGTGAGTCCCTGGTACCAGTAGATGGGAAGGGGATATGACCAGGGTTCGAACTGTAGGGGTGTCTGGGGTGCTGATCACTCCACCCAACAAATCAGGGCAACAGGATAACAGTTGTAAAATATTGTTGACATCCTCCTAAGTATCAAGGATGTTAACATTGGCCCAGCTCTGCTCTCTATTTTAAGGGCATCGCAAGTAGAGGGTTTGTAATTGGAGCTCTGGATGTTGAGATCCTCAGCAGGAATACTACTGCTGTGTCCTGGGCTCCTCCTGACTGGCCTACTGCTAGCTCCTCCTGACTGGCCTACTGCTAGCTCCTCCTGACTGGCCTACTGCTAGCTCCTCCTGACTGGCCTACTGCTAGCTCCTCCTGACTGGCCTACTGCTAGCTCCTCCTGACTGAAGATGTATGTATGTATGTTGTTCTGTAGTCCAAGATCCTCGGTGATGTTGGTGGAATGGTCCTGGCCAACGCCTGTGGACCCTGTATTGGACAGTGGGACAGGTAATAGTTGACTTACTCATTCATGTTCATTCTGTTGACATTAATTTTGAAGTTGAAAGTCTTCTATTAAAAGTGTCTTAAGATATTGCCTGCGTATCAAATGGCACCCTATTCCATATGTAGAGCAGTGCTTTTGACCATGGCCCAAGGGCTCTGGTCAAAAGTAATGCACTATATATGGAGTAGGGTGCTATTTGGGACAGTGGTAAGTTGATGTTTCTGTTCAGGCGTGACGTGAAGAAAGGAGAGAAGAACACCATCGTCACGTCTTACAACAGGAACTTCACCGCTAGGAATGATGCCAACCCAGCCACACACGCCTTCGTCGCCTCCCCTGAGGTACTGTTAAGACTGAATACACAAACACCAGGGTTTCCGTTAAGGAAATGTGGCACCGGACAATTGACTGGCAGCATTTTAATTTAACGGACATTTGAGAAATTTACCAGACGCATATGCATTGGGAGCATAACCTGATTAGGGCATCAATTCATGGTGCTYAGAATGACAGAAATCACATTAAGATTAGGGTTATTCCCTAACATCGAACTCGAGAACGGAAGGGTGTGCGTCCTTCTTACCAAATTCCAATGCGCACTTTTCCTCAGCCAAAATGAGTAAAAAAAAGACTAATGAACTGCAAAATCACTAGCCTATGTCAATCCCCCATAGTAGAAAAGTTGACATATTCTATTGGTCAGCTTATCATTCTGTGTGAGAAAGAAATAGCTTATTCCAAACACTCTGGGACATTTGTGGGATGATACAGTGCATTCTGAAACTATTCAGACCTCTTGACTTTTTTCACATTTTATGTTACAGCCTTATTCTAAAATTGATTAAATAGTTTTTTCCCTCAAAAAAAATCAAATTTACATAAGTATTTTACACTTTACTCAGTACTTTGTTGAAGCAACTTTGGCAGCGATTACAGCCTCGAGTCTTCTTGGGTATGACGCTACAAGCTTGGCATACCTGTATTTGTGTGAGGACGTGACGGATACCTGTCTCCCTTTTTTAAAATATATACAGTGTTACCTGACCCTCTGGCCCATCTACCTGTATGAAGTCATCGCAGTGCTAGCTGCGCCACCAGAGTCTCTGGGTTCGCGCCCAGGCTCTGTCGCAGCCGGCCGCAACCGGGAGATCCGTGGGGCGACGCACAATTGGCATAGCGTCGTCCGGGTTAGGGAGGGTTTGGCCGGTAGGGGTAGGGGTAGGGATCCTTGTCTCAGTATGTAAAAAAATGTAATAAAATGTATGCACTCTACTGTAAGTCGCTCTGGATAAGAGCGTCTGCTAAATGACTAAAATGTAAATGTAAAATGTAAAATGTATTTGGGGAGTTTCTCCCATTCTTCTCTGCAGATCCTCTCAAGCTTTCTCAGGTTGGACGGGGAGCGTCGCTGCACAGCTATTTTCAGGTCTCTACTGAGATGTTTGATCGGGTTCAAGTCCGGGCTCTGCCTGGGTCACTCAAGGACATTCAGAGACCTGTCCCGAAGCCACTCCTGCGTTGTCTTGGCTGTGTACATAGGGACGTTGTCCTGTTGGAAGGTGAACCTTCACCCCAGAATGAGGTCCTGAGTGCTCTGGAGCAGGTTTTCATCAAGGATCTCTCTGTAATTTGCTTCATTCTTCTTTCACTTGATCCTGACTAGTCTCCCAGTCCCTSCCGCTGAAAAACATCCCCACAGCATGATGCTGCCACCACCGTGCTTCACCGTAGGGATGGTRCCAGGTTTCCTCCAGAAGGTTCTCCCATCCCCACAGAGGAATTCTGGAGCTCATGTCAGAGTGACCATCGGGTTCTTGGTCACCTCCCTGACCAAGGCCCTTCTCCCCCGTTTGCGCATGCGGCCAGCTCTAGGAAGAGTGGTTCCAAACTTCTTCCATTTAATAATGATGGAGGCCACTGTGCTCTTGGCCCTTCAATGCTGCAAAACTGTTTTGGTACCCATCCCCAGATCTGTGCCTTGACACAATCCTGTCTCGGAGCTCTACGGACAATTCCTGTAGGACCTTATATAGACAGGTGTGTGCCTTTTTCCAAATCATGTCCAATCAATTGAATTTACCACAAGTGGACTCCAATCAAGGATGATCAATGTAAACAGGATGCACCTGTGCTCAAAAAAATTACCTGTTTTTGCTTTGTCATTGTGGGGTATTGTGTGTAGAGTGAGGATTTTTATTTAATCCAAAATTTGGAAAAGGGAAGGGGTCTGAAATACTTCCCGAATGCACTGTTTTCAAAATGCATACAGTCTCCAGCTCATTGCAAAGTGGTGTGACGCTGATATGCACTTGAATGGCGAATGGGAAGCATGCTTCAATTACCAGTTGAGAAATAAAAAAACAGCCGATTTGCATTTAGAATTGTTATGCAATGCTTATAAAAGCACAACAGCAGAAAGAAATGAGCTGTTTGAGAAGCTATAGCTGTCTGACAGATTTTCCACTCATAGGCTCTATATGTTTATGCTGTGCGCGTGTGATAAACACAACCACTAACAAAAATAGACACGAGCCAATTTAATTCCACGCAACCTATAGACCGATAAGCATGACATGTTAYATGTATTYCCATCAATGAATAGGCTAAAAAGCATTATTTTGCAATGCATTTCTTTTTTTTTCTGGCCAGCGCCAGTTAGGGACGTTGTCCTGTTGTATTTATCTTATTTTTTATTTTTTTTACAGGCTAATAGAAACCTTGACACACACACCGCTTCTTTGCTGATTCGCCTTCATACTGTTCTCACTCACTCCCATGATAGATAATGTACACTTGCTCTCACTGGTAAACACTACACACCACCAACTACTTTGTTCTCTCCTCCTCCAGATCGTCACAGCCCTGGCAATAGCAGGAACCCTGGATTTCAACCCCGAGGTTGACTACCTCACGGCCGCCAACGGAGAGAAGTTCAAGCTGGAGCCTCCCAGCGCAGACGAGCTGCCCAAGTTGGACTTTGACCCGGGTCAGGACACCTACCAGCACCCCCCTGCAGAGGGTGGATCCAAGCTGAGGGTGGACGTCAGCCCCACTAGCACCCGGCTGCAGCTGCTGGAGCCCTTCGACAAGTGGGCCGGCGGAGATCTGGAGGACCTACAAGTCCTCATCAAGGTCAGGGGTCAAAGGGGGAAAACTAGGGTCTGTTCAGGAGGGTGCAAAGTTACAGAACTTTCTGATTTTAAAAATATATTCCTGGTCAAACTTACTCTTTCTCGCATTCCACCATGCTCGCTCTCTCTGTCCATCCAGGTGAAGGGGAAGTGCACCACAGACCACATCAGTGCTGCCGGCCCCTGGCTAAAGTTCCGTGGTCACCTTGACAACATCTCTAACAACATGCTGATCGGAGCAGTCAACATAGAGAACGACGGCGTCAACAAGATCAAGAACCAGCTGACGGGAGAGTATGGCGGTGTTCCTGACGTCGCCCGCCATTACAAGGTTAGCTCCCCGGATGATGAACCTTGACCCCTGGCTCAAACAACATCCTCACTTGAGATTAAAAAGTGTACCCTCCTGAGTGGCGCAGTGGTGTAAGGCAGTGCTAGCTGTGCCATTAGAGATCCTGGTTCGAGTCCAGGCTCTGTCGTAGCCGGCCGCGACCGGGAGACCCATGGCCTAGCGTCGTCCGGGTTAGGGGAGGGTTTGGCTGGCAGGGACGTCCTTGTCCCATGGCGCTCTAGCGACTCCTGTGGCGGGCGCATGCACGCTGACACGGTCGCCAGGTGTATTGTGTTTCCTCCAACACATTGGTGCGGCTGGCTTCCAGGTTAAGCGGGCATTGTGTCAAAAAGTAGTGCGGCTTGACTGGGTCGTGTTTTGGTGGACGCACGGCTCTCGACCTTTGCAACTCCCATACGGACTCGGCAGCGATGGGACAAGACTGTAACTACCAATTGGATACCACGAATTTAGGGCTAAAAAAAGTGTACTTTTCGCTCCAATTTCCCTTTTGAAAGTATGCTGTGCGTGTCTCAGCCCTTTTTATAGATACAGAATACCCATAAACATTTGGCCATCAGTGTATGAAATGGCAATGAGTGACTTTAACCCTCCTGTTGTGTTTGTTTCATGTTAATTCATTCTGTGTTTCCGCTCCAAAATGATCGCCCCTTATAGCTGATTATAAATCCATAATAATACATATATTATCACCTAATGTTGTGTTAGATATTTTTATCAACTTAAGTTCTTGTGAACATTACAAGTTTTGAACTTCTATTTGCTATTTATGGCCTGTAGGCCTCATTGACCTGAGCTTATACAACTTGTTTTTGAGTAAAAAAAAWGTGTAATTTATGGATTATTTTGACTATAACAAATACTCAGATTAAATATATTGTGCTATTTATCACAGACTATTTTGTGTCAAAGTTTAACAAGGACTCTCTCCTCCTCACCAGTGTCATGATCAAAGATATGCTCAAGAGCCTCACATACAGTAAATTGTTTGGTCATTGTGCTGCCACAGAATGAATTTTGAGCAAGCCTTAAAAGCTTTATATACCTGAGCTGCGACAAAAGTTATATATATTATTARAACAATGTTGCAATTATTTGTGAGAATGCCAACGTGTGGTTCCCGTGGGGGAAAGATTCTATTGGGGAAAGGTTAACGTGGGGGTTACCATGGGGGAAAGGTTACCGTGGGGGTTACCATGGGGGAAAGATTCTATTGGGGAAAGAATAACGTGGGGGTTACCATGGGGGAAAGATTCTATTGGGGAAAGGTTCCCGTGGGGGTTACCATGGAAGCGGAGTGTGGGTGTGCTCAAACACACATGCATGTGGGGGTCTGGGAGTGGAAGTGTTGTCCATCTGATGAATGGGCATGTGCCTGAACTCAATTTTATACACTAAATGTAGTCTCACCCATTCATTTCTAATGACCGGTCATTTTTGACCAGGAACCCCACAGGTGTACAAAAGTTAAATAATAAAAATAAATAAAAATGAAAATCATAAACAAATTTTGTGTGTTCAGATGCCCTGCGTGAACAAAGTCATGGAACCTTATGACAATCAGATTAATTGAACTACATTTTTCAGAGAGAACTTCGGTCCAATTTGACCGGAACACAACAGGAGGGTTAATGGTTTCCCTGATGTGTTTSATCTCTCCCAGGCCAACGGTCTGTCGTGGGTGGTTGTGGGAGATGACAACTACGGTGAGGGATCCAGCAGAGAGCATGCCGCCCTGGAGCCCAGACACCTGGGAGGAAGATGCATTATCGTCAAAAGCTTCGCCAGGATCCACGGTAACTTTAAGCACAGGCCAAAAGGGACAGAGTGTGTGTTGTGTGCGTGTGCACGCCTTTAGAACATTGCAACTACATTGCTTCCTTCCCCAAATTCATTTTTAACATCCACCCAACTACAGGGATGCACAGTCATTGCTTTTTGGTGATATTCACCGGTTTGATCTCAAAATAGACCATCCATCGTATCGAAATCATTGACTGAGCCTCTGGGCTCGGCACAGAAAGTTAGATGTATGGAACATTAATTGTACCGTTTATCATAACTTAATGAATATAATGCATCAGCGATTCGTACTTCCTGCTACTTTCTGAAGTAATGCCTGTTTATTTGCACCTACAGTACCAGTCAAAAGTTTGGACACACCTACTCATTCAAGGATTTTTCTTTATTTTTACTATTTTTTACATTGTATAATAAGAGTGAAGACATCAAAACTATGAAATAACACGTGGAAGCATGTAGTAACCAAAAAAGTGTTAAACAAATCAAAATATGAGTTTCTTCAAAGTAGCACCCTTTGCCTTGATGACAGCTTTGCACACTCTTGGCATTCTCTCAACCAGCTTCATGAGGAATGCTTTTCCAATAGTCTTGAAGGAGTTCCCACATATGCTGAGCACTTTTTGGCTGCTTTTCCTTCACTCTGCGGTCCAAATCATCCCAAAACATCTCAATTGGGTTGAGGTTGGGTGATTGGAGTCCAGGTCATCTGATGCAGCGCCATCACTCTCCTTGGTCAAATAGCCCTTACACAGGTGTTTTGGGTCATTGTCCTGTTGAAAAACAAATGATAGTCGCTACAGAATGCTGTGGTAGCCATGCTGGTTAAATGTGCCTTGAATTCTAAATAAATCACTGACAGTATCACCAGTAAAGCACCATCACACCACCTCCTCCATGCGTCACAGTGGGAACCACACATGCAGAGATCATCTGTTCACCTACTCTGCGTCTCACAAAGACACGGCGGTTGGAACCAAAAATCTCAAATTTGGACTCACCAGACCAAAGGACAGCTTTCCACTGGTCTAATGTCCATTGCTTGTGTTTCTTGGCCCAAGCAAGTCTTTTCTTATTGGTGTCCTAGTAGTGGTTTCTTTGCAGCAATTCAACCATGAAGGCAGTCTCCTCTGAACAGTTGATGTGTCTGTTAATTGAACTCTGACACATTTATTTGGGTTGCAATTTCTGAGACTGGTAACTCTAATGAACCTATTCTCTGCAACAGAGGTAACTCTGGGTCTTCCTTTTCTGTGGTGGTCCTCATGASAGCCAGTTTCCTCAGAGCTTGATGGTTTTTGTGACTGCACTTGAAGAAACGTTCAAAGTTCTTGATATTTTCCAGATTGACTGACCTTCATGTCTTAAAGTAATGATGGACTGTCGTTTCTCTTAGCTTATTTGAGCTGTTCTTGCCATAATATGGACTTGGTCTTTTACCAAATAGGGCTATCTTCTGTATACCACCCCTACTTTGTCACAACACAGCTGATTGGCTCAAACGCATTAACCTCTCTTGGGCACGTGAGACGGTAGCGTCCCACCTCTTCAACAGCCAGTGAAACTGGTGGGTGCCAAATTCAAATACAGAAATACTCATTATAAAAATTCAGAAAACAAAACATATTTTACATAGGTTTAAAGATGAACTGCTTGTGAATCCAACCACGGTGTCAGATTTTTTAAATGCTTTACGGCGAAAGCATACATTACGATTATGAGAACATAGCCCACTAAACAAATCATTACAAACAGTAGCCAGCCAGCTAGAACAGTTACACAATTTAGAAATAGAGATAAAATTAATCCCTTACCTTTGATGATCTACATATGGTTGCAATCAGCAGACATTCATTTACTCAATAAATGTTCTTTTTGTTCGATAAAGTCTCTTTATACCCAAAAAMCTCAGTTTTGTTCGCACGTTTTCTTCAGTAATCCACAGGCTAAAACGCAGTAAAAACAGGAAGACAAAAAAATCCAAATTGTATCCGTAAAGTTCATAGAAACATGTCAAACGATATTTACATTCAAACCTCAGGTTGTTTTAGCCTAAATAATCAATAATATTTCAACCGGACAATAACGTCGTCAATATAAAATGTAAACAAGAAACGCACTCTCTCGGTCTTGCGCAGGAAAAAGCTCTGTGACACGGCAGGGTCCACTCATTCAGACTGCTCTTACTTCTTCATTTTTCAGAATACAAGGCTGAAACATTTTCTGAAGACTGTTGACATCTAGTGGAAGGCATAGAAACTGCAATTTGAGTCCTAAGTCAATGGATACTGTATTGGCATTGAATAGAAAACTACAAAACCCCCCCCAAAAAATACTTCCTGAATGGATTTTTCTCAGGTTTTTGCCTGACAAATCAGTTCTGTTATACTCACAGACACTATTTTAACAGTTTTGGAAACTTTAGAGTGTTTTCTATCCAAATCTACCAGTTATATGCATATCATATATTCTGGGCCCGAGATGCAGGCAGTTTAATTTGGGCATGCATTTCATCCAAAATWCCAAATGCTGCCCCCTACCCTAGAGAAGTTAAGAAGGAAAGAAATTCCACAAATTMACTTTTAACAAGGCACACCTGTTAATTGAAATGCATTCTGTTTGAGAGAATGCCAAGAGTGTACAAAGCTGTCAACTCAAAGGGTGGCTAATCTGAAGAATATTAAATATATTTTGATTTGTTTAACACTGTTTTGGTTACTACGTGATTCCATATGTGATATTTCATAGTTGTGATGTCTTCACTATTATTCTACAATGTATAAAATAGTAAAAATAAAGAAACCCTTGAATGAGTCGGTGTGTCCAAACTTTTGACTGGTACCGTATGATGTGTAAGCAGTTGGCATGCATAAAAAGTCATTTCTAAAGGCTTTTCCAGAACCTTCTCAATTAAATGTTGACTGCAAAGTAGGTCCTACCTGGCAGAATGATATCATTATGAATCTGGTGGGCTTTTGTTTTGTAGACTCTCCCATCCCCAGACCTCAAAATGTCTCCTGTTGTGGACTTATAACATYCAATTTAGTTTTTCTACCTTTTTTTTGTTTGTTTTGAAAACCTGAAGGGAAAAAAACTAATTTGGCAACAAAGATTTTATAGTTCCCTATGTCTTCCTGTYGGTGGAGACATTATAATTTCATGTCATGATAAACCTTAAGCGCCTAGGCCTCCTGAGTGGCACAGTGGTCGAAGGGACTATCGCAGTGCTAGCTGTGCCACTAGAGATACTGGATCGAGTCTAGGCTCTGTCGCAGCTGGCCGCAACCGGGAGATCCATGGGGCGACTCACAATTGGCGTTGTCCAGGTTAGGGGAGGGTTTGGCAGGTAGGGATGTCCTTGTCCCATCGTGCACTACCGACTCCTGTGCCGGGCGCAGTGCACGCTGACATGGTCGCCAGGTGTACGGTGTTTCCTCCGACACATTGGTGTGGCTGGCTTCTGGGTTAAGCGGGCATTGTGTCAAAAAGCTGTGCGGCTTGGCTGGGTTGTGTTTCGGAGGACACACGGCTCTCGACCTTCGCCTCTCCCGAGTCCATACGGGAGTTGCAGCGATGGGACAAGACTGTAACTACCAATTGGGGAGCAAAAGGGGGTAATGTACAAATATTTAAAAATAAATAAACAACCTTAATCGCTGACCCCCCCCCCATGACACAATTTTTGTGTCTTGTGAGTTGGAAAGTTAGGAGTATTCAGATTAACAAATGCATAATACACACTTAATTATTCTCTGAACTGGCAAATGGATTTTCTTGCAGTTCACAATGAATTTGTTTCTGTACAGGGRAAAAAAATCAATTTTGGGGGGGATCCTTACCAGTTTGCTTTCCTGCAGCTAACCTTTTTTCTTCTATCTGCAGAGACTAATCTGAAGAAACAGGGTATGCTGCCCCTGACCTTCCAGAACCCTGCTGACTACGACAAGATCCGACCAGATGACAAGATCTCCATCAAAGGACTCGCAACCTTCACCCCAGGAAAGGTGAGTGGCATTTACACCAATCTGTAGGCTTTAGTTTCAGCCCATCATGATCACATCTGATTTAACTAATCATGGTCTAAATTAGACTGTCCAGGATCCGAACCAGCCAGCTCCAGTGTTTAGGCTTGAAGTTTGTTTCCAGATAAGGTTCACCATGTATGTCTGTCTAACTTTGTGTTGCTGCCCCCTCCAGCCCCTGTCTGCAGTAGTGAAGCACAGTGACGGCAGCAAAGATGACTTCCAGCTGAACCACACCTTCAACGAGACACAGATCGAGTGGTTCCAAGCCGGCTCCGCCCTCAACAGGATGAAGGAGCTCCAGTAACTGGAGAGGGAGGAGGAAGATCTACGGATACAGGGGGAGGAGTGGAGAGGATGAGGGACACGGGTTAGGCAGAGATGGGGGCAGGTTTGCAGTGTTTAAAGACATGGGATGTGTTTCAATCTTGAACGGCTTCCTTTCCTCCTCTCCTTATGTTCGTTACCCTGATCTGAAGGTAAATGTTAATATGACTATCTGCTCCATTTAACCAATCAGTGATAAGTAGGGAAAGGAGGAGAGGAAACCATTTTTAAAGAGTATTGAGACATGGCCATGGTAAAGAATAAAAGCCACACCCCCCCCAGATTATATGAAGCTTCCGGTCCAGTCCAATCATCAACCACTGCATGTGTCATCCGCTGCCCACACTGTAGAGAGTCCAACACAACTTCTCATATGTAAGAGACATGTCTAACCTCGCAGTACAGACGACAGGAGTGCATAGACACAGACCAGTACTACTGTACAGTTTAAGGTAGTGTGAATTGCTGTAGTAGACTCAGATACTGTATACAAAGGAAGGCTTACCGCTTTTGAGACAAACACCAACACGTTCTTCTTTGAGTGGAACGGTAACCTAACACACTGCCAACTGCAGCTCCTCCAGTTATCACAGCTGTTCAAACAGTCCATCCAAACTGTAGTCGCTCACCAGGTCTCTGAGCTGCACCAGTCTAACGCTGTATCTGTCACAGGCTGCATGAGATATCTGCTTTAGTGATTGAGTGTTTGCTTTGTCCTTTCAGCTCCATCCACACCCTGTAAGCTGCTGTTAATTTTCTTGTAGAGTCTCAAAGACTAGAATACACAGAGACTGTGTTAACACACAGCAAACGGACATCTGTGTATGTATGTGTTGTCTATATATTAAATAGTGTGTATGCGTTAACTCTTCGTAACAACAGCCCCTCTCCATAACACCCCTGTGCTTTTGGATCTTACTGAGTATTACCACACTGGTCAAAGCTTCCAATATTTTAGAGTGATTGCTTATGTATTTTTCCTCTAAAAGCTTGGATGTGCATTAAAGTGGAGTTTTGCTCCTGTTTTTGTATTTCGGTCTCCTCTGGAGAAACGTGTTATTTGGACTACCAGACTCTTTCGTGCTGTCCTGTGTATTTTTGAGTGCCTTTTTTTTTATTTTTTGGGGGGGGGGTTACGTTAGGGTGCAGAGTTTGTCCTGGTCAGGGAAACTCCTGGCCCTTGTTATGTGTTTTTCATTGTGTCTTTATCACAGAACTGAACCCCTGTGTCAAAGCTAGATACTGCTGGACCAGTGGTTCCCAACCAGGGGTACTCCAGGCAGAGAGCGATTCAGTTGGTGGTACAGTAACCGAAAAAGGTTGGAAACCACTGCACTAGACAACTCCCATTGCTTGGCAGTGAATGGAACTCTCTCAAACACACTAACTCTGCCTAGAAACATTTCAACAATGAATTACACATTTTGTATGAGWTTCTGTAAAGTTATAAACCACATTGAAATATTGACTCCAGCAGCAACTTTCTGAGTCTGTTGTGGTGTGTTCTGCTTTGTAATAATCTCCATTGTATATCATCACCACTCCCCTCCTGTCTACAGTATGAAACGTGTCTGGATCATGTATATTTAAATATTTTTTGTTTTCCAGTTTTTTTTCTCTGATGTTGAATAAATTAGTGTTATTCAGTCACGATGGGTTGTAAAATAAACTGACATTTCAATGAATATAGACCACTGCTTCTGTGGGTTAAGTTGTGTTGTCTGGAGTTTTCCTTTGTTCATTTGTGTGTGTGGGGGAGCGAGAACCCAGCAAACCAACATTTGTTCTGCAAAAGTTCCCAGAACATTCGTTAGGTYGCGGCAAATGTTTTCATAACACCAAAACTGCCCAGTCGTGCTGATGATTATAGAATGTTTGTATAAAACTTTTGCCTGATGTTGCAAGAACGTTCCTAGAACACACACTGAGTATACAATTAAGTGATAATGCCTGAGAAGCCGGTGTTTGGAGGATATTGGCACGGGTAATTAGGCCCGAGACGAAGTCGAGGCATCGTTCTTATCCCTTGCATCGTTCTTATCCCTTGCTTGCTAGCTAGGCAACTACGGCTAACTTAGTCACGTCAAAAAGTTCAGCCAGAATAACAGCAAAGTAGCTGCATATGCAATTGTTTAAGCTGTTTTCTAGTGACATTTATTTGGATACATCCATAACAATGAGCTAATAAGGTGCGATTTCGCCTGGCATAGAGAATGTGCTCTCTCGTCAGAACGCTGTTGTTCAGAGGAGCTAGCCAACAACACAGCTACAGTAGCACAATCACTTCAAATTGAAGCTAGAAAGACTGCAAATAAGCTGTGTTTCATTTCACCTTTTTTCAATTGACTTTTTTTTTTGTATATGTCCATATGTTTATGATTAAATGCTGGTCAAATGTCCTATGAATAAAATTAAAATGCAGTGTGTCTATATCACCCTGTAGTGGGCCTAGAATACTAGTCTGGGTAACACCTGCCTCTCTACATCCTTGACCCAATGTTCCCACAACCAAATGAAACATTCTGGGAACCTTTTAAGAACAGACTAAATGTGTTCTGGGAACGTTCTTGTAACATCAGGTGAAGKTTTTTTGCAMCCTAAAATAAACATTGCATAATCATCGGCACAACTGGACAGTTTATTTTTATTTKGGGAACATATCTTTTGTGATGTCTCCACCATGTTCTCACCAGACTGTTCCCACAACCCAATGAAACATTCTGGGAACCTTTAAAGAACAGACAAGATATGTTCTGGGAACATTCTTGCAACATCAAGTGAATGGTTTATACAAACATTGTATAATCATCAGCAGGACTGGACAGTTTTTGTGTTATGAGAACATTTGCCACAACCCAATGAAACATTTAAAGAACATACAATATCTGTTCTGGGAACACAAAAACAAAATCGAAACTGTATAAATGATAATGGACCTACATTCACAGTTTTTTTTGGACTGTGTCCAGCTCGCTAATAATCACCATAATAAAAGCTAGACAGTCAGGGAGAATCGAACATTTAAAAACCGATGGAGGGCAATTTGTTTGCAGATTTTGATGGCGAGGAAATAGAACACATTGTCAGAGCGGCCCTCTGTCCGGCCCTCGTTGAGAGTCAAACATTAATTTGACTCTCTGCTCTAGAAGTCCTTATGGTCTCTTAGAGCTATCATGTTTGATTTTTTTCACTCACAGTGACTATATCAGAATCTTATCTGACTGCTCTCATACAGTTGGATGTTGTTTTTCAACAATATTTATTTGATCAGAGCTCACCCATGTTCACAATTGTTAGCCTACTTCTTCTATGATTAGGACTACTAGGAATTTATAGCCGCCTGGTCTATTACAATATACAAAACATAAAAGCACCTGCAGTCTTCATTGTGTTGGCACAGGAACCCCTGTACCCTTCTCTCTTTTCTGCTCCCTTTTCATTTTGCTCCCTAATCATCCAGACAGACCAGCTTGTGCCGCACAGCCAGACAGCCACAAGCAATAGGTATTCTTTCCACATGTCTGTGCAGGTTTATTTTTATTTCATTATATAATTATCGTTATATAACAGTTAAGAGTCAACACATCTGCACGTTTGACCGAAAACAGCTTGACATTTTACGGTAAGAGCTCGATAAATCAATAGCCTTTAGTTTGATAGTGCGCTTTAGGCTATATATTTTCTTATCGGTCCTATTTATGTACAATTTACCACCCAGGTGAAATGTTTATATTCTATGTAAACTGTTATCTTGATGAATCTTTTATGATGAGTAGACTAGCCTTTAATTTTTTTTTAGTTTTGTGCCGCTTCTATCTTATTTTGAGCGATCAATGTATTCTCCTGTTGTCTCAGCTGGTATGCTACACATGAGAATGTTCTGGAATCAAGATGCCAGTGGGTTTAATTTTGGGATCGAGTGAGAGCCTAGACAACATTATATTTGAAACCGCTATTTCACAAATTAAAAACGATTAGACAAATTAAAGGCGGCCAGAAAAGAAAAGAGCAGCGTCGTGAGTGTCACTGTCTGTGTGTGTAGTGTACTGAATATTTACGTGTCTCCCATGCTGATGATGCTAATGACACGCAGCCACAGTGTCCTTCTGATTTTGGGAGGCGCAAGGCGAGTTGGGACAGCCTTTCTGTCTAGTTGAAGCCACTCTGGTCCGCCCTGGGGTTTACAGTGCTCCAAAACCACCCAAATATCAGTGTACTGCCTATTATCCCATTATCTCTTTGATAGGTTTACAGTCACTCTCACTACTTTTACAAGCGGGAATATGTTAAATGTTCCTCATGAGACACATACGATTATATAAACGTTATTGTTAGATTAAGGTAGTTGTTATCAATATATCATGATGTGTCATTTAGTAGCTAATAATTCAAGTCAATAATCGTTTTCAAACGGTGTCTTTTTTCTGTGCCAAATTGTGACAGATGTGTGTACACCTTCAAGTCCTTCAAGTCAACATTGCTATGTGATGTTGTCATCAGAATAAAACCTGCCGTCTTTCTTTGACACATGAATGGGGGACATTTGATTAATCCCTTTCCCTTAAATGAGTTTTGGGATAAGACAGAACACCTCCTCTTACCAATAAGAAATAAAGGATGCCCATTCCTCGTTATTGGATCATTATTGATCCCTACCACACTAAACCCTCCTCCCTAAACCCTGGTATCCACCCTGTCTCCACCCTGATCCTCCAGTCAATAATGGGGCAGACTCTATTCCACCATGCAGGCAGCTATATTTAGATGGTGCCACTTGTCACATAGAAAGAGAGAAAGATGGAGAAGCCCTAGGGATGCTGTCTGCTACACATTTCACTCATCTTTTACATAGAGAGCACTGACAGACATCAGCATGCAGTCTCTAAGAGTGGAGGGCTATGGTAATACGTCTCAAAATGACACAACAATGCTCCCAATGGCTAAATAATGTGATATTGTCTAGGGATTCTTCAGTCAAAGAATCTGCTGGTTGCGCTGCCTCAGTCTGTTCAAAGCGTTTAACGTCTGAATACAAAATACAGTATAAGAGCAGTAACGTAATGCTACCCAGCTCTATGTGACTATCTGGGGCGGATGGGAGGGGGGTTGGTATTATAATAATGTATTCAATATTGGAGCTAAGGCTCTACTCGGCAGGGCTGGGTTATATAGACAGATATTTTTCAAAACATTGAGGTCAGTGTTGGTGCATCAAACCAAATCACTGTGTTATTGTTATTTCACTGAGCGTGTTGTTGTGTTGTTGTCCCGCCTTGTTATTGTTTTGCAGTCTGAGGATTTATTCATATATTTATCTCTCTTTTTCTTACACTCTTTTTTTCTTTCTCTCTTCCTCTCTTCCTCTCTTTTCAGGAAACCACCAAGCTCCTCCATTGGCCCGCCTTCCAGACGCATCCTAACAGTAATACCACCACCTCCACCACCTTCCCACCTTCCACCTCACGACCACCGACCACCACTCTCACTGAACACCCACCACCAACTGCACACCAACCTCACCCTTAACATTGCTGGCAGTCTAGCCTGTCTCCCAAGCTGTGTCCCACCCGAGACTGAGGCAGCTCTCCCACGGAGATCCACACCCCCAGAGGGACCAATCACAGAGATGGCTGATATAGACCTCTCCCCCTCCGATCCCCACAGCCTCTGAGCTCCCCCCGCACCCCCTCTCCCTTTCCTTCCCCTTCTCAGGCAGAAGTCGGGTGGGAAAGGAGAGGAAACCCCCGTGAGCCAGGCGAGCTTGCCAGCCCTCTGCCCACCAAACGCACCCGACATACTCGCGTGAGTATAATAATCTGTGGTATAATAGTAGTGTGAGTTGCTGTTGAGGAGCCTGAGATAGTCTGCAGGAGTATGTTAGGGATAGTCTGAGAATAGTCTGCATGCGTTATCTTTGTTTTTCTCTGGGCTGTCTCAGGACGTGCGGCCAATCAGGCCATGTATAAGCGGCCCGTGTGCAGGACCTTCTAACAGGTGCAGGGTCATGGCTTTTAATAAAGCCCTCCAACTGGACGAGAACATCTTTGTACACATCTCTGAGTGAGTTGCGTCTGAAGCATTAAGATTAAATTGTACGATAAAGCCATAAGTGTATATTGTGATTATAATATATGATTTATGTACAATGCATAGCGGTTATACACTTTCAGTACCTAAAGTGTCTTGTTGTTCATATTCTATTGTCAGTCCTAAAGTGTTTGCTGTAGATTATAATTGTCAGTCCTAAAGTGTTTTGCTGGTGATTATAATTGTCCAGTCCTAAAGGTTTTTGTGTGTAGATTATAATTGTCAGTCCTAAAGTTTTGCTGTAGATTTATAATTGTTCAGTCCTAAGTTTTCGCGTAGATTATAATTGTCAGTCTAAAGTGTTTGCTGTAGATTATAATTGTCAGTCCTAAAGTGTTTGCTGTAGTTATAAGTTTCAGTCTAAAGTGTTTTTGCTGCATAGCATATATAATTGTCAGTCCTAAAGTGTTTTGCTGTAGATTATAGTTGTCAGTCCTAAAGTGTTTTGCTGTAGATTATAATTGTCAGTCCTAAAGTGTTTTGGTGTAGATTATAATTGAACCTTGAATGTCCTAGACCTAGAGAGGTCTGCAGTCTCTCATAATAATTATCTCCCTCGTTAGTATCGATGGAGAATACGTTCCGATGGAAGGCGACGAGGTCACGTACAAAGTCTGTTCCATCCCCCCCAAGAACCAGAAGATCCAGGCGATGGAGGTTGTCATCACCCACTTGGCCCCAGGAACCAAGCATGAGACCTGGTCTGGACAGATCATCAGCTCCTAGACCTCCACCTGCACCTGGAGAGAGGCGGTGTGGGGAAGAGTGGAGGGTGGGGTTGGGGAGGGAAGGTGGGAAGGAGCCAGCCTGAATAGGTAAATGGGAGGGAAGAGGGAGAAGTGGAGTCCAGGGTAGGGAGAGAAGGTGGGGAAGGAAGGAGCCTAGAGAGGTAAACGGGCAAGGGGAGCAGAGGAAGGAGTGAATAAGTAAAGGGGTTGGAATGTGGTATAAGGCTTAAGATGGCTTTATGTAGGTTTCAGTTGGAATGTGAATGAGGAAAAGTAAATTATTTAATTTTAAGAAAAAATATCCAGGTTAACTTTGATTTAAGATTAAAGGTTGATGGTTTATTTAAGATGATTTAAAATAGCAGGAGTCGAGTAAGTTTAATAAATCACTGTTGTAGGGAAAACGTGAAACAGAGCATCAAACCTTCCTAAATTATATTGTTTTTATTCATACTTTTGATTGATTGATTGGCTTATTTATTTTCCATTTGTTATGACAGGTGAGGTAGATGTTGTAGATCAGATTGTTTATAAATGTGTGTTTTTGTGCCAATATATACCTGGTCTAACCCATTACACAATTCACTCTGATGATACTGCCCTGGTAACGCCTACTCCTTCAGTCTAATGTTGACCAATGACCATTTATTCATCTTTGTAACAGAGTTACTGATGATTACTATATGAGGTTCAAACCCCTTTTTTTATCATTAAAACCAATGCYATCCAGATTAACAGACACGTCTTTTTGTTTTTTAAATGGACATACGCTGTTGTCAATAGTCTCACTTTCATCATGCAGTGTCCTTGTTTTAGCCTTTTGTAAACATAATTAGGGTTCCATGCATGTTTAATTACATGTTTGATTGTGACAAAAAATATATAGTAGCTAGGGTACTACATAACGCTCTTCTTCTGTTGGGAAACTGAAGTTTCACTGTGTTCAAGAGCACTTTTTCTGTTGAATCACTGGGACTAGCGGCTTGTCATTCCTACTGTATTATTCACATACCTGTGTGAACATTTGTTGATTATTTGCATTAATAAGTTAACTTGTGGTCAAAAAAAGTTTATTAGCAAATAAAAAATTGCTTATTAGAATGGTATGTAATATCGATAGTCCATTAGAGGTCAGACAAGGACAAGTAATCCTCAACCAATTTCTGAGAAATTCAAAGGTATACACAACACAGTACTTCACAAAACAGGTGAACTCTGTTTGGTGTGTCAACCTCTTTAAAGTGGGGGTGAAGTAATGGTTAAACCTGACCTGTTTTAACCCCTAATGTCATGCATCATACAGTATTTTGGACGATCCACTTTTTGGCACTGTAAATCCAAGATAGATAAGCCATGAGGACACTGATTCGGTTGAAAACACGGTATAGATCAAAATCTTTCCAGTCATTTTTTATGATGATGTCAACTTTGCTTCTGTCTAATCTATCCTCCAAACTGTCAACTATCCTCCAAGCCAACATCAAAAAGAAAACAATATCTTAATTAATTAAATAATKAAATACATACAGTTGAAGTCAGAAGTTTACATACACGTAGGTTAGAGTCATTAAAACGTGTTTTTCAACCACTCCATAAACTTCTTGTTAACAAACTATAGTTTGGCAAGTCGGTTAGGACATCTACTTTGTGCATGACACAAGTCATTGTTTACAGACAGATTATTTCACTTATAATTCAATGTATCACAATTCCAGTGGGTCAGAAGTTTACATACACTAAGTTGACTGTGCCTTTAAACAGCTTGGAAAATTCTAGAAAATTATGTCATGGCTTTAGAAGCTTCTGATAGGCTAATTCACATCATTTGAGTCAATTGGAGGTGTACCTGTGGATGTATTTCAAGGCCTACCTTCAAACTCAGTGCCTCTTTGCTTGACATCATGTGGAAAAGTCAAAGAAAATCAGCCAAGACCTCAGAAAAGAAAATTGTAGACCTCCACAAGTCTGGTTCATCCTTGGGAGCAATTTCCAAACACCTGAAGGTACCACATTCATCTGTACAAACAATAGTACGCAAGTGTAAACACCATGGGACCACGCAGCCGTCATACTGCTCAGGGAAGGAGACGCTTCTGTCTCCTAGAGTGAACTACTTGGTCGAAAAAGTTGCAAATCAATCCCAGAACAACAGCAAAGACCTTGTGAAGATGCTGGGAGGGAAACAGTACAAAAGTATCTATATCCACAGTAAAAAACGAGTCCTATATCGACATAACCTGAAAGGGCCGCTCAGCAAGGAAAGCCACTGTCCAAAACCGCCATAAAAAAAGCCAGACTACGGTTTGCAACTGCACATGGGGACAAAAGATCGTACTTTTTCTGGAGAAATGTCCTCTGGCTGATGAAACAAAAATAGAACTGTTTGGCCATTAATGACCATACATTATGTTTAGTAGAAAAAGGGGGATGCTTGCAAGCCGCAAGAACACAATCCCAACCGTGAAGCACGGGGGTGGCAGCATCATGTTGTGAGGGTGCTTTGCTGCAGGAGGGACTGGTGCACTTCACAAAATAGATGGCATCATCACGAGCAGAAAAATTATTGGATATATTGAAAGCAACATTCCTCAAGCACATCAGTCAGGAAGTTAAAGCTGGTTTGCAAATGGGTCTTCCAAAGAGACAATGACCCCAAGCATACTTCCCAAAGTTGTGGAAAAATGGCCTTAAGGACAACCAAAGTCAAGGTATTGAGTGGATCACACAAAGCCCTGACCTCAATCCTATAGAAAATATGTGGGCAGAACTGAAAAAGCGTGTGCAAGCAAGCAAGGAGGCCTACAAAACCCTGACTCAGTTACACCAGCTCTGTCAGGAGGAAATGGGCCCAAAATTCACCCAATTTATTGTGGGAAACTTGTGGATGTGAGGCTACCCTGAAACGTTTGACCCCAAGTTTAAACAATTAAAGACAATGCTACCAAATACTAATTGAGTCTAGTGACACTTCTGACCCACTGAGAATGCAATGAAAGAAATAAAAGCTGAAATAAATCAATTCTCTCTACCATTATTCTGACATTTCACGTTCTTAAAATAAGTGGTGATTCCTAATTGTTCTAAGAGAGGGAATTTTTAGCTAGGATTAAAGTCAGGAATTGTGGAAAAACTGAGTTTAAATGTATTTGGCTAAGATGTATGTAACTTCGACTTCAACTGTACATACAGAGCCATCAGAAACATGTGAATCAGAATTGCTGGTCAGTAACCAGACTTAGACTTTTAAACCTGCTATTAAGCATTTGCCATGATAACCAATGCATGTACTGACCACTCACACACACACCCCTAGAACACATGCTTGAATGAACGTACAACGCGCCACACCACCACAACACAACAACACACACACACACACACACACACAACACACACACACACACACACACACACACACACACACAACACACACACACACACACAACACACACACACACACACACACACACACACACACACACACAACCACACACACACACACACACACACACACACACACAAAGCTAACATATACACACAGAACTAAGTAAACCTAATGGTCTGCCTCTTGACTTGCCATATTGATGAATGAGATGTTTGTGCAGGTAACGGGCGGGGGGGGGGGGCGTGGGAAATAAGGCCATAGCCGGACATAATGTTTGTCTAGAGGTGTGTCCACAGACAGGATGATCTACAAGGTGAGCTGTTTTGGTGAAACTCAGCTGAGAACACCTTTTGATAATAGCCAGGCATTGGTGTGTTCTGTATCTGAGTAAACAAGTGAGTGTGTCCATCTGTTATGACTAGGTGTGCTAAACCTGACTATACTGCACGAGGCAGTATGATTATTGTCTGACCACCTCCCTCAGGCTGTGTGTTGATTCCAGTTGTTCATTAACAGGTGAGTTAGGAAAGCACACGTGAGTTGCCAAATCTAAGAGGAACAAAGCAGGTGTGTAAATCCACATATCTTTTTTTTTAAACAAAGCAGTCAAGAGATTTCATAGTCATTACATTTAAGAAACATTGGGACATTCTGGGAACTACATTTTCAAACTGGAAAAAGTGTCTGGACTGAATGGAACATATGAAAGGAATATAGCGTCAGAATATTGAGATATTTGGAATACAGAATCAAAAGGGGTGACAAGTAACAAGTTAGTTTTTACTTTTTGGAATTAGTAGAACATTTCTGGCAATTGGATTTTGCCAACCCACAGCTCAAATGCCTTGTAATTGAACATCTCAACAGAATTGACAAGAGAACAAGTCGTCGAGGCTGGAAAATCCAGACTCACTTTGTGAAAAGTTGGAACAGTCCTCAGAATGGCTTATAGAGGTTTGTCACTGTGGGTCTGCTGGCTGGTGCTGATCGTAGGACGATGCGAGGCGACCTACCCACCCTGTCTGGATGGGATTATGATGAACGTGGTTCTGCTGGATGACGACATCTCTCCCTGGAGTATGAAGTTTGTCCGTGGTGCTGTGGAGCGTGCGATACAGCACAACGCTGAACTCACCTGCTGTCCAAATGGTAAATGGAATCATAGTTGTACAACTGTAAATGAATAGTGAGATTACACAAGGTTGCTGGTTCATGTCCAACCGCGGCTGATCCCCCTTAATTGGTAGTATGCAAGCACTTATAGGGCAGGCTATAAAACAACACCAACATAGGTTTGCAGGGGTATTCAACCAGGGTACTGCAGGGAGTTTGCTAAATACACTCACTGGAGCATAGCCGCTGGAGGTAGGGGTGCAGAGCCCTAATAAATCAGAATCATGAAAGAATAATAATATAATTTTCACAAAAGTAATGTAAAGGGGGCCTTTACATCAAAAAGTGCAAAGTTTTGGGCAAAGACACAAACATCTTGATCAAATAACATGGGAACAACCATTTTTTGTGCAGTATTAATTCACCATCCTTACAAACCACTTAATGTAAATGTACATTACTGTATAGTACATAGGCTGGTCATCTAGGTTTGTACCTGTAGACTTTCCATCACCATGAAGAAAAACAATGCACAATACAGTACTTGAGTACATTGAGACATCAAGTGGTTTGTGATGATGTGATGTGATGGTGTGGCTCAGTTGGTAGAGCATGGTGCTTGCAATGTAAGGGTTGTGGGTTCCATTCCCACATGGGACCAGTATGATAATGTTGCTCTGGTTCAATGAATAGACCATTTCAGTTTTCACATATAAATAAATTGCATTTGCAAAGAATTTCCACAAGGATTATCAGATTAACTGTTTTGTACAGATAATTTTCACACTCAAGTTACAAATGATTCGTAAACACTCAAAAACATTTAGTAATTTTTTTAAAACACAAAAGTAGTGCACTGGGCCTTTACTAGTCCTGTATTAGCGGCTTCAGTGCGGGCAAAAATCCCCCCCACCCCTCGCACCCCACCCAACTACTTCCTGCAGCTATGCATATGAGCATCTGACATAGTACCAGTCGCAGCAATGCCGCTGGCTGCTGAGTTCTTGAATCTCGATTATATTTTTGCCAACACATTGCTAACCTTTGTTTTAACCAGCTAACAGCTGCATTAGTGAACATGTGTTTGGAGATACCGTTGTAGTTAAAAATAAAATAAAAGATATTGGTCGCATACACATATTTTTAAATGCTATTTGTTATGCTGGTGAATGAGGACCCAAAAGCGACTTAATAGAAACAGAGTCTTTATTCCAGTCTTAAACAAAATAATGATTCTCCTGGAATAAATTCATAGTAAATCCAAAACAGGAAACTGAAATCCTTCTCAGTAGAGAGGAACGACTGGAGACGCGACCACAGACTGCAGGTCGCTTCAGGAGGGCACAGCCGTAGCTGACATAGACACTGCTCACACGCAGCATCTGAAGAAGGCAAAAACACGACAGGGCGGAACAAGGACACAGAACAGCAAACATCAAACAAGAATCGACAAGACAGAAGCGGAAAACAGAGGGAGAAATAGGACTCTAAATCAGAGGGCAAAATAGGGACAGCTGTGAAAGAGTAAATGAGGTAGTTTAGGAGATGAGAAACATGCGGGAGCAGGAACGGAACGATAGAGAGAGAGAGCGAGAGAGGGAGAGAGGAAGGGGGAGAGAGAGGGATAGAAGAGGAAAGAACCAAATAAGACCAGCAGAGGGAAGCACAGGGACAAGACATGATGATCAAAGACAAACATGACACTATTAGTCTATGTTAGAGTTTACACTTCTTCCAATTTATAATGTGGGACTGGGGTGGTTGATTCCCAAATCTATTAATAATTTTTTTTTGATTACTTGTCCTTGCCATTATCATTCACCAGATGATAAGAGAAGACGTGGGGAAAATAAGTTTTGCTAACTAATAGTAGGTGTTCCTGGGTTGCTGGTTTGCCAGTTAGCCTGGGCAGGGGTCCCTGAGCAAGAAAAGGTTGAAGAGCCCTGGTTTATAAGGATATCCTAGTCTGTGTTTATAGCTGTCATCGAGTGTTGATGTTCTTTGGCTGAATCACTATCTGTGGGTCCACAATCTGTGTTTTATCATTACGGTGTATTGCCGTTGTCTTTGCCAAGGAGTGAAGCGCAACCTGACTGCCAACTTTCGAGGGCTCGAGACTAGTTTGTACAGCAAGAAAGGCTGCCGAAGCAGCACCTGTGAGGTGGTGGAGACCGTGAAGAACCTAACTGTGAGTGTTAACCAACTCACACACGCACCACAGAAACACACATACACACACTGTGTCGCTGAAATATTCACATATCTAAGCTGCTTCTCCTCCTTTAGAGGACAGGGAGGTGGGCTGTGCTCTGCTGGGGCCCACCTGCACCTATTGCAACGTTTCAGATGGTTGAGTAAGTGTTGATTTGATATGATTTGTGTTGTGTTGTCGTGACACCCTATCCCTTTCTATCCTTTTACTTACCTCTATATACAGTGGGAGGAACAAGTATTGGATACACTGCCGATTCTGCATGTTTTCCTACTTACAAAGCATGTAGAGGTCTGTAATTTGTTATCATAGGTACACTTCAACTGTGAAGACGGAATCTTAAAACAAAAATCCAGAAAATCACATTGTATGATTTTTAAGTAATTAATTTGCATTTTATGCATGACATAAGTATTTGATACATCAGAAAAGCAGAACTTAATATTTGGTACAGAAACCTTTGTTTGCAATTACAGAGATCATACGTTTCCTGTGTTCTTGACCAGGTTTGCACACACTGCAGCAGGGATTTTGGCCCACTCCTCCATACAGACCTTCTCCAGATCCTTCAGTTTTTGGGGCTGTCGCTGGGCAATACGGACTTTCAGCTCCCTCCAAAGATTTTCTATTGGGTTCAGGTCTGGAGACTAGGCCACTCCAGGACCTTGAGATGCTTCTACGGAGCCACTCCTTAGTTGCCCTGGCTGTGTGTTTCGGGTTGTTGTCCATGCTGGAAGACCCAGCCACGACCCATCTTCAATGCTCTTACTGAGGGAGGAGGTTGGTTGGCCAAGATCTCGCGATACATGGCCCCATCCATCCTCCCCTCAATACGTGCAGTCGTCCTGTCCCCTTTGCAGAAAAGCATCCCAAGAATGATGTTCCACCTCCATGCTTCACGGTTGGGATGGTTGTTCTTGGGGTTGTACTCATCCTTTCTTCTTCCTCCAAACACAGCGAGTGGAGTTTAGACCAAAAAGCTCTATTTTTGTGCTCATCAGACCACATGACCTTCTCCCATTCCTCCTCTGGATCATCCAGATGGTCATTGGTAAACTTCAGACGGGCCTGGACATGCGCTGGCTGAGCAGGGGACCTTGCGGTGCGCTGCAGGATTTTAATCCATGACGGCGTAGTGTGTTACTAATAGTTTTCTTTGAGACTGTGGTCCCAGGCTCTCTTCAGGTCATTGACCAGGTCCTGCCGTGTAGTTCTGGGCTTATCCCTCACCTTCCTCGTGATCATTGATGCCCCACGAGGTGAGATCTTGCATGGAGCCCCAGACCAGGGTGATTGACCGTCATCTTGAAACTTCTTCCATTTTCTAATAATTGCGCCAACAGTTGTGCCTTCTTCCAAGCTGCTGCCTATTGTCCTGTAGGCCATCCCAGCCTTGTGCAGGTCTACAATTGTATTCCCTGATGTCCTTACACGCTCTCTGGTCTTGGCCATTGTGGAGAGGTTGGAATCTGTTTGATTGAGTGTGTGGCAGGTGTCTTTTATACAGGTACAAGGTTCAAACAGGTGGCAGTTAATTACAGGTAATGAGTGGAGAACAGGAGGCTTCTTAAAGAAAAAAACTAACAGGTCTGTGAAGCCGGAAATTCTTACTGGTTGGTAGTTGATCAAATACTTATGTCATGCAATAAAATGCAATTAATTACTTAAAAATCATACAATGTGATTTTCTGGTTTTGTTTAGATTCCGTCTCTCTCACAGTTGAAGTGTACTATGATACAAATTACAGACCTCTACATGCTTTGTAAGTAGGGAAAAACCTGCAAATTGTCAGTGTCTCAAATACTTGTTCTCCCCACTGTATCTCTCTCACTTGTATCCCAAACCAATTACTCTTGTAAGTCACATTCTAATAACAGAAAAATTCTTTTAAAAAAGTTATCCCACTCCCTGTGGTATTGTCTGTCTGGTCTGTCTGTCTGTTCTGTCTGTCTGGCTCTGTCTGTCTGTCTGTCTGTCTGTCTGTCTGTCTGTCTGTCTGTCTGTTCGTCTGTCTGTCTGTCGTCTGTCTGTCTGTCTCTGTCTGTCTCTGTCTGTCTGTCTCTCTCTCCACTCTCTCCGCCTCTCTCTCGCTCTCTCTCTCTCCCTCTCTCCCTCTCTCTCTCTGTGTCTCCTTTCCCTCCCTCCCCTCCCTCCCTCCTCCCTCCCTCCTCCCCCCCTCCCTCCCTCCCCCTCCTCCCCTCCCCCCTCCCCCCTCCCTCCTCCTCCCTCCCTCCTCCCTCCCTCCCCCCTCCTTCCCTCCCTTCCCCTCCCTCCCTCCCTCACTCTCTCTCCTCTATCTATGTGTCAGTCTTGAGGTTGGTCTGGAACTCAAAATGCCCATCATCTCAGCAGGCAGCTTTGCTCTGTCCTGTGACTACAAAGAATACCTGACTCGCATACTTCCCCCCGCACGCAAGATCTCCACCTTCTTTACCAAGTTTTGGGACTTCAACAATGATATCAAACCCAAGTGTGTCCACAGCCTCCCTCTACTAAGAAGCAGGAGAACACTGAGGACTGCTTCTGGTGAGTGAGTCACTTGTGWGTCGCATGTGAGTTCCTTTTGAGTCACAGGTGTCCTGACTTGTTTGTGAATTCTTTTAAGTGTAATTATGATGGAAAAGGGTGACGGTGGATATGAATTAGACATGTGATTCTGTATGCTAATCTAATGGACACTTAGATGACTTTGAGATKATTTATTTGTGTTTATTATATTTGCTTAGATGTGATGTTGATCCTGATGTCATGGTATCTGCCCATCCCTCTCCAGGTATATCAATGCACTGGGTACAGCTTCAGCCCACTTTTCCTTACACATCAAAAAAACAAACATCATAAGCAAAGCAGAGGACCTTAGAAAGGAATTAAGCTCCAAAAATAGGACAAGCAATTGTAAGTAAGCCCACAACATCTAACAAATCGGGAGCATTTACACATACTGTAGATAGGGCAGTGAACAGATACCAACAGTCTCCATTTCTAACATACTGTAGATAGGGCAGTGAACAGATACCAACAGTCTCCATTTCTATTTCATTGACTCTCTCCTCTTCACTGTGCAGTGTTCATAGTGTGTGGGACACCAGAAGATATCGTGGACCTGAAGAATGGAACTATAGAGGCTGATCCTAGTGTTGTCTTCATCCTGATCAATCTTTACAAGTTAGTCCTCTCTCTCTCTCTGTGTCTCTGTGTCTCTCCCCCTCTCTCCCTCGTTGTCCTCACCACCTACAACGTGTTCGCTGCTGACTACTCGGTGGGTGGAGGGGTGTGTACGTGTGTGTGCACGTGTGTGTGCACGTGTGTGTGAGAGCATTACAGCTCTTGATTTGGGTCTGGTGAACTGCAATGCTCTCTCACTCCCCAGTCTGTTATTTGTCATTGTGTTTTAATTTTTTCCTTGTAAAAAGTTCAGAAAGGCTTAATATTGTAATCGCCATGCTTCAGGGAGTGTTTGAGAGCACCAGTGTATTCAGTGTCATTGACAATGAACCCATGACTCCACACAGTGATAAGTACTACACCAATAAGTCCTCTATCCCTGCTATGAAGAACGTGTTGGTTCTCACCATGCCCAACACTAGGAACTATACTGTGGACACAGACCTGGGCAACAACGTGATGGTGAGACTCCCTGCTGGGTTGAGGCCCTGTCTATCAATGTACTCTGAGGTGTCCTATTCATCCTATTCCCGATATTGTGKACTACTTTTGACCAGGGCCCAATAAATCTGCCTTCTGTCCAGATGAATGACTACATGGCAGCGTACCATGATGCAGTGCTGATGTTTGGTCAGGTGATGAGGAAGCTCTGGAACAAGCCTGAGTCTGAGCTCAACCCCATGGAGGTAGTCAACATCAACCACTTCAGAAATGTATCCTTTGACGGTAAGAGACCAAGAAGCAACACATCAAGCTGTGTGGTCTGGCCTGGAGATGTGGCCACCTGTGTGTGTGTGTTTTGTGTGTGTGTATATATGTGTGTATTAGTGGTGCGCTGGTCAGCTGTTTGTTCACCCACACGCACCCACAATTGGTAATATCCCATCCACAACCGCCTGGTAAAGTGAAAAAAAGGAGGGTCCCCACCCGACCTTAACCCGCAAATATAGAAAATGCGTTGTAGGCCACAGTCAGACACGGCGGAAACAATTTTTCGACAGTGGGTGCAGGACTTATCTTGCCTAATTTATATATGTTTCTGCTTATAATTTCCGGCATTTTGGTAGGCTATTTGTTAGTCAACTTAGCTATAATTAGATATATGCAGCTTCTCTTCTGTCATTATACTGTATGTTTCCCTAGAAGACTAAATAAACCCTTAATAATTGTAAATTGATAGAATGAATGCTTCAATCTAGTTGACATCGGTAACGTTTTCTCTGTCATCTCTCCTTTTTTGGCAGAGCAAAGACGCTTCAGGGCCGGGGAGAAAATACAATAACAAAAACAAATGGGAAAGATTTTCTGTGCAAAATGTTTGAATGGTTGTAAGAAAAAAGATAATTGAAAACGACCCAAGATTTCAGTTCGGCTTGGATGCATATTTTGTGTGGGTGAAATACTATTAGCTTTTATGATGCTGATAAAGACAGCACCTCTACAGACGGTCCCTAACTGCACATTCACATTCTCTCAAGATACTGATAAAAAKAAATCATATATCCACTCCTGTTCCCAAGTCAAAATTTAGATTTGGTGTGTAATTTTGCTGCAAGAAATGCTTAATTCTGCAGGAATTATTATTAAGGCTATGTGAGAGGTTATAGACCTACGGTTTCCAGATTTTTGGGGGTTAAATTGATTCTACTGGGAGTTATCTTAACCCTCGAGAGAGTGATATGTGCCCTGGAGTTAGTGTTGATAACTGGAGTTCATTGGGATGGAGTACTTTTAACTCCATAAGAGAAACCAGAGACAGGGAGTTAAAACYATCAAGTTATCCATTGATCTGGGAGGGCCCTCATTGTCATATTTCCCAGCATGCTCTGTTGCACAAATTGTTTTGATATCTGTGGTTTTGAACATTGATTGCTTTTGATCTTATGCTACACAAGGATAAGAAATGTAAATCTGTAAGTGGTTGGATTTCAAGCAACCGTTAGTGAGATAGTTGTTCCAGTTTACATGGTGTAGGTAGTCTCCATCATGTGTACTTTTGGTCATACTCTGACAGTTGTATGAGTGATGCAAAAGTGATGCAAAAGTGCTGTCTGTCTTCCTGCAAGTTGGCTTCCAACATACTGTAGGTTGGATATCACATTTCCAACCACCATATGGTGATACATTAAGAAATATTCAAATAAGGCTTTAGACCCTTATAACTCAAAGGAAGTAAACTAAAAGATAAATGTACTCTGTAGTTGACTGTTAATTCAAAAACACAGAAAATGTGTAAAATGGCAAGGGAGTTGATTAAAAACAACACGGAAAAGAGTAAATTGGCAATTGGAGTTAAATTTAAGCAACTCTGATAATGAAAGCAAAAACCTCAATGTAGCCTATAGAGATATAAATTGCATTTTTTTCTCTTYATTCAACCCGCCCGCCACCCACCCGCCTTTCATACACACAATATTTAATGAGTCAACCCACGCATCAATAGTGTGTGTGTTCCCAATCATGTCTGCACAGAAGCACGTGCCCCCTCAGATATTCCTGTTTAATTAACATTTATTATTGTACATTTTTGGTTACTGTTTCTCTGTAATACTATTAGCCACCTATCAGTTTTATGAAATTGGCTTTAGCTAGCCCAGATAGGTTCCCAATCTCCCAACTAGCTACCAAGAAGCCATTTCAGAGGTTCCACTAGATACCACAGCCACAAAGCCAGATTGTAAAAATTCATATATATATATATTTTTTGTCTTAATTTAAGATTAGGTATAAGGTTAGCAGTGTGGTTAAGGTTAGGGTTAAGTTTAGGTTTCGGTTTAAAATCAGATTTTAAGAACAGAAATTGTAGAAATAGGCAGGGTTTAGGACTTTGTGGCTGTAGTAACTAATGATGACCCCATTTCAGTTTATCAATGTAGACTGCAGGAAAAAGCTGTTTCAGGTGTTTGAAAAATGCAGAATTCTCCACCCCTCAGCCATCCTCACGTATTTTGTGCCCCCTCAGATTTTTGGGGTGCATGACGCCCCTGTCTGTGTGTGTGTGTGTGTGTGTGTGTGTGTGTGTGTGTGTGTGTGTGTG
>NC_036858.1:62836970-62840729 GCF_002910315.2 Salvelinus sp. IW2-2015
GTGCATCTGAGTCTGGCTTGTTTTTCCCTAATACATGAGCCACACCCATCGTGACTGGCTTAGTTGGCAGCATTAACGGATCATTAGCTGTCATTCCTGATAGATATGACAGATATGGGACAATCCAGTACAGAACCGGTGTGGAGGGATCAAACTCCAGATTCAATGTACACTAATACCAACTCAATTACCCCCTTGCCTGAACACTCATTGAGACATTTTACAGTTCTGACACAGTTCTTTTTATTGGTCTGCTCATTGTATCATAGACGTAGTAATGCCCGAGCGAAACAGTGTGTGTGTGTGTGTGTGTGCGTGCGTGCCTAGGTCTAACTAGTGCGGTGTGCCCCCCCCAGGTCTGAAGGCGCATAATATCATTGTCATTGTCTTAGCTGTCACTGTGGTGGGGGTGGCTACCATCGCTTTCATCTTCTACAGGTAAGAGTTAACAGATAGCAGCGCAGTGTGAGAGAGGTCTCGCTCATAAAAATATAATTACTAGAACAGGGATCTGGGGTTCCAGCCATCACATATAATTTACTTGAATGGGGATCTCCATTCTAGTAATTATATTTCAATGAGGGAGACCTCTCATACTTTGCTACTATTTGTTACCAGGCGGAACAAGAGAGAGCGCCGGCTGAGGAAGAGATGGTCACACATGCACTCTGACCTCATCACCCCGCTGGAGTACAACGAACGCAGCCTGGTCTCCCTCAAGGTCAGCTCGTCATCAGTGTGCGACGACCCCTGAAAGTTAAGTCACATACTCCAGTACGTCTTCTAACCTGTCTCTGTCCGTTTGTTTGTCAGATTGACGAAGACCACAGGAAAAACACAAGTTATAACATCCACCAAGGACGCTATGACAAAAAGGTAACTCAAACTTTTGCATAAAACCACCAGAACCATAAATATACTATACAGTATACAGTACAAGTCAAAAGTTTGTAAACAATCTTGAAAGAGTTCCCACATATGCTGAGCACTTGTTGGCTGCTTGTCCTTCACTCTGTGGTCCAACTCATCCCAAACCATCTCAATTGGGTTGAGGTCGGGTGATTGTGGAGGCCAGGTCATCTGATGCAGCACTCCATCACTCTCCTTCTATATATGTTTGTTAAAGCAACAACCACAGCTCAGGGACTAATACAGAGTCATATACAGTGCATTCGGAAAGTATTCAGACCTTTTGACTTTTCCCACATTTTGTTACGTTACAGCCTTATTCTAGAATTTTTTATTTTTTATTATTCCCTCATCAATCTACACACAATACCCCATCATGACAAAGCAAAAACATGTTTTCAGATTTCTTTTGCAAATCTATTAAAAATAAAACTGAAATATCACATTTACATAAATATTCAGACCCTTTACTCAGTACTTTGTTGAAGCACCTTTGGCAGCGATTACAGCCTCGAGTCTTCTTGGGTATGACGCTACAAGCTTAGCACACYTGTATTTGGGGAGTTTCTCCCATTCTTCTCTGCAGATCCTCTCAAGCTCTGTCAGGTTGGATGGGAAGCATTGCTGCACAGCTATTTTCAGGTCTCTCCAGAGATGTTTGATCGGGTTCAAGTCCGGTATCTGGCTGGGCCACTCAAGGACAATCAGAGACTTGTCCCGAAGCCACTCCTGCRTTGTCTTGGCTGTGTGCTTAGGGTCGTTGTCCTGTTGGAAGGTGAACCTTTGCCCCCGTCTGAGGTCCTGAGTGCTCTGGAGCAGGTTTTCATCAAGGATCTCTCTGTACTTTGCTTCGTTCATCTTTCCCTTGATCCTGACTGGTCTGCCAGTCTCTGCCACTGAAAAACATCCCCACAGCATGATGCTGCTGCCCCCACCATGCTTCACCGTAAGGATGGTGCCAGGTTTCTTCCAGACGTGATGCTTTGCATTCAAGCCAAAGAGTTCAATCTTGGTTTCATCAGACCAGAGAATCTTGTTTCTCATGGTCTGAGAATCCTTTAGGTGCCTTTTGGCAAACTTCAAGCGGGCTGTTATGTGCCTTTTGCTGAGGAGTGGCTTCCGTCTGGCCCCTTTATCATAAAGACCTGATTGGTGGAGTGCTGCAGAGATGGTTGTCCTTCTGGAAGGTTCTACCATCTCAACAGAGGAACTCTGGAGCTCTGTCAGAGTGACCATCAGGTTCTTGGTTATCTCCCTGACCAAGGCCCTTCTCCCCCGATTGCTCAGTTTAGCCGGGCGGCGAGCTCTAGGAAGAATCTTGGTGGTTCCAAACTTCTTGGGGACCTTCAATGCTGCAGAAATGTTTTGCTACCCTTCCCCTATTTCTTTTTTTTTCTCGTATATATTTTTGGTATTTTACCCACTTTCCTCCGAATTTCGATCTTGTCTCATCGCTGCAACTACCCAACCGGCTTTGGAGGCGAAGGTTGAGTCATGCGTCTTCCAAAACATGACCCGCCAAACCACACTTCTTAACACCCGCCCGCTTAACCAGCCACACTGATTTGGAAGGGTTGGGTTAAATGTGGAAGACACATTTCAGTTGAATGCATTCAGTTGTACAACTGACTAGTTATCCCCTTTCCTTTCCCAATGTCAGAGGAAACATTGTTCAACTGACGACAAGGAGTTGCTAGAGCGCGATGAGCCATGTAAAGCCCCCCCAGGCCAAACCCTCCCCTATCCTGGACGACGCTGGGACAATTTTGCGCCGCCCTATGAGACTCCTGATCATGGCCAGTTGTGACACAGCCGGGGATCGAACCCAGGTCTGTAATGACGCCAGAAGCACTTTGATGCAGTGCCTTAGACCGCTGCGCCACTCGGGAGGCCCACAGTTTTTTATGTGTAATACATTTGCAAACATTTCTAAAAACCTGTTTTTGCTTTGTCGTTATGGGGTATTGTGTATAGATTGATGCAGAAAAATATTTATTTAATCCATTTTAAATTAAGTCTGTAACGTAACAAAATGTGGGAAAAGTAAAGGGTTCTGAAAACTTTCAGAATGCACTGTATATGTAGGTTCAAGCAACAACCATGGCTCTGGGACAGCTACAGAACCATATACACTACCGGTCAAAAGTTTGGACACACCTACTCATTCAAGGGTTTTTCTTTATTTTTACTATTTTCTACATTGTAGAATAATAGTGAAAACATCAAAACTATGAAATAACACATATGGAATCATGTAGTAACCAAAAAGTGTYAAACAAATCATAATATTTGAGATTCTTCAAAGTAGCCACCCTTTGCCTTGATGACAGATTTGCACACTCTTGGCATTCTCTCAACCAGCTTCATGAGGTAGTCACCTGGAATGCATTTCAATTAACAGGTGTGCCTTCTTAAAAGTTAATTTGTGGAATTTTTGTTCCTTCTTAATGCGTTTGAGTCAATCAGTTGTGTTGTGACAAGGTAGGGGTGGTATACAGAAGATAGCCCTATTTGGTAAAAGACTCCTATGAACAGTTGATGTTGAGATGTGCCTGTTTCTTGAACTCTGTGAAGCATTTATTTGGGCTGCAATTTCTGAGGCTGGTAACTCTAATGAACTTATCCTCTGCAGCAGCGGGTAACTCTGGGTCTCCTTTCCTGTGGCGGTCCTCATGAGATCCAGTTTCATCATAGTGCTTGATGGTTTTTGCGACTGCACTTGAAGAAACTTTCTAAGTTTTTGAAATGTTCCGTATTGACTGACCTTCATGTCTTAAAGTATTTATGGACTGTTGTTTCTCCTTGCTTATTTGAGCTGTTCTGCCATAATATGGACTTGGTCCTTTTGTA
>NC_036858.1:62841827-62852446 GCF_002910315.2 Salvelinus sp. IW2-2015
GAGCAGTATGGCTGGTGGCATTGTCATGCTGGAGGGTCATGTCAGGATGAGCCTGCAGGAAGGGTACCACATGAGGGAGGAGGATGTCTTCCCTGTAACGCACAGCGTTGAGATGACAACAAACTCAGTCCAATGATGCTGTGACACAACGCCCCAGACCATGATGGACCCTCCACCTCCAAATCCATCCCGCTCCAGAGTACAGGCCTCGGTGTAACGCTCATTCCTTCGACGATAAACGCGAATCCGACTATCAACCCTGGTGAGACAAAACCGCGACTCGTCATTGAAGAGCACTTTTTGCCAGGCCTGTCTGGTCCAGCGACGGTGGGTTTGTGCCCATAGGCGACGTTATTGCCGGTATTGTCTGGTGAGGACCTGCCTTACAACAGGCCTACAAGCCCTCAGTCCAGCCACTCTCAGCCTATGGCGGACAGTCTGAGCACTGATGGAGGGATTGTGCGTTCCTGGTGTAACAGTTGCTGTTGCCATCCTGTACCTGTCCCGCAAGTGTGATGTTTGGATGTACCAATCCTGTGCAGGTGTTGTTACACGTGGTCTGCCACTGCGAGGATGATCAGCTGTCCGTCCTGTCTCCCTGTAGCGCAGTCTTAGGCGTCTCACAGTACGGACATTGCAATTTATTGCCCTGGCCACATCTGCAGTCCTCATGCCTACTTGCAGCATGCCTAAGGCACATTCACGCAGATGAGCAGGGACCCTGGACATCTTTCTTTTGGTGTTTTTCAGAGTCAGTAGAAAGGCCTCTTTAGTGTCCTAAGTTTTCATAACTGTGACCTTAATTGCCTACCGTTTGTAAGCTGTTAGTGTCTTAACGACCGTTACAGAGGTGTATGTTCATGAATTGTTAATGGTTCATGGAACAAGCATGGAAAACAGTGTTTAAACCCTTTACAATGAAGAACTGTAAAGTTATTTGGATTTTTACAAATTATCTTTGAAAGACAGGGTCCTGAAAAAGGGACGTACATGTGATATGAGTAATGTAAGATATGTAAACAATATTAAAGTGGCATTATTTAAAGTGGCATTGTTTAAAGTGACTAGTGATCAATTTATTAAAGTGTCCAGTGATTGGGTCTCAATGTAGGCAGCAGCCTCTCTGAGTTAATGATTGCTGTTTAGCATTCTGATGGCCTTGAGATAGAAGCTGTTTTTCTCCCAGCTTTGATGCACCTGTACTGACCTCGACTTCTGGATGATAGCGGTGTGAACAGGCAGTGTCTCGGTTGGTTATTGTCCTTGATGATCTTTTTGGCCTTCCTGTGACATCGGGTGCTGTAGGTGTCATGGAGGGCAGGTAGTTTGCCCTCGGTGATGCGTTGTGCAGACCGCACCACCCTCTGGAGAGCCTTGTGGTTGAGGGCGGTACAGTTGCCGTACCAGGCTGTGATACAGCCCGACTCGATGGTGCATCTGTAAAAGTTTGTCAGTGTTTTCGGTGACAAGCCAAATTTCTTCAGCCTCCTGAGGATGAATTTCTTTGTTTTGATGTCTTCACTAGTATTCTACAATGTAGAAAATAGTAAAAATAAAGAAAAACCCTTGAATGAGTAGGTGTTCTAAAACTTTTGACTGATAGTGGATATATGTAGGTTAAAGCAACATCCACGGCTCCGGAACTGATACAGTGGTCTTGTCAGGTGTATTGTAGTCTCATGTTGCCAGACTCCGTAGACTCGTCAAGTACTTCACTTTGACACTTGAAGCAGGATCTTGAGGGAGCTGGATATGGAAGTCAGATGCATTGAGCCTACTGTTGTTGTCATGGTGATGAAGGTCAGGTGTACTGAGGCTACTGTTGTTGTCTTGGTGATGAAGGTCAGGTGTACTGAGGCTACTGCTGTTGTCATGGTGATGGAGATCAGGTGTACTGAGTCTACTGATGTTGTCATGGTGATGGATGTCAGGTGTACTAATTCTCCTGTTGTCATGGTGATGGARRTCAGGTGTACTAAGGCTACTGTTGTTGTCATGGTTTCAGATTGTGATCCTGAAGGAGCTGAAGCATTCGGACTGGAACTTTAACGAGAGTCAGAGGATAGAACTCAACTCGGTGAGTCATCGATTACACAGCAAGTCTGTCAATGTAGAGTAGGCTACTCAAGGGTATCAAGTATGCATTTTTATGTGTGTTCATGTGGTATCTTTTTCTTTTCTTTTTTATATTTGATTTGATTATAACTCCTATTGCTTATCATACCTATCCTTCCTGATTTACAGCTTCTGCATATTGACTACTACAACCTGACTAAGTTCTACGGCACAGTCAAGTATGATCATGGTGTGTTTGGGGTGTTCGAGTACTGTGAGAGGGGATCCCTAAGGGTGAGAAACACACACGCAAACGGCCACATGTGTGCACACACGCATGCACACACACACTTTGACTTTTCACCCTCTTCCTCAGTATGTGCTGAATGACAAGATCTCGTACCCGGAGGAAACCTTCATGGACTGGGAGTTTAAGATCTCCGTCATGTACGACATCGCTAAGGTGAGCTGGCAACAACTCTAGTCTGCTGTTGGTTTGTATGAGCTCAGAAGATGTCAACTCAAGATGACCTGTGAGATGACCTGACCCCAAGCTGGAACCTTAGACAAGAATTTTGATCTAGTCAATATTGATATACATTTCTGAAAGTGCTTCGATCCGTTTGGCAACATTGAGTCATTGAAATACAGTAAGTTGAAAGATAAAACCTCCTTCACCTCCACAGGGTATGTCCTACCTCCACTCCAGTGACATCCAGGTCCACGGCCGTCTCAAGTCCACTAACTGTGTGGTGGACAATCGCATGGTGGTCAAGATCACTGATTTTGGCTGCAACACCATTCTAGACCCAGGCAGAGGTAGGAACTATTTCTTCTGTAGGTCTAGCTTGCTAGCGTAGTTAGCATTCATGCCATACACATCCCTTGAGGTCTGTCTGTACTAGGATATGTCCCCTTATTTTTTTAGCTATTTTCTTGTACCTATCCTCTCCTATCCCGTATCCCCTCACTCCATCACTCTATTYTCCATCCTTCCACTCCCTTCTCTCCTACCCCCCTCTCCTTTATCTGGCCCTCTCTCTCCATCAGACCTGTGGACAGCTCCAGAGCACCTGCGTAGACAGGGGATCTCCCAGAAGGGGGATGTCTACAGCTTTGCCATCATCGCCCAGGAGATAGTTCTCAGGAGGAGCACCTTTTACACCCAGGCCTGCGCCGACCGCGCAGGTAAGACACATTCATATATAACACTTTATATAGAAACTTGCAACAGAATCAATGCATCAGTTTCGCTATACTGTAGTCACCCTTGTTTAGAATTTGTCACTTTGATGTGGTGCTGCATTTCATTCTGGGGAATTATCGACCCCTCCWGGCCAAATGTAGCATTGTTCAGTTGAGTGCCACATAGGGTAGCAGAAAAACAAGACGCAGACATGTTGTTCTGTCTTCATCAGAAAAAATGGCCAGAGTGCAATACCCCAGCGAAACCTATTTCAGACCTGATCTGAATGTTGAGACTGCAGGGGAAAAAGATTTGGAGGTAAGATTACCATTTCTTTGTTTGTGTGTTAATCATAGAGAGAGAGAGAGGAAGGAAGAACAGGCTTACAGCATAGAGAAATATATGTATAGAGATTCTAAAATCCACTTGTGTTTTTTCTTTCATGCCCACAGATGTACATGCTGATGAAGATGTGCTGGGATGAGGACCCAGAGCGAAGGCCTGACTTTAAGAAGATAGAGAGCTCACTGGGGAAGATCTTCAGGTACCAGCTACCTACTTTTATCTCTTTTTTATTGGATAGAGCTAAACACTTGCCAGGCCATTTTATCAGAAAGGTGAAGAATCAAATCAAATCAAATTTGATTGGTCACATACACATGGTTAGCAGATGTTAATGCGAGTGTAGCGAAATGCTTGTGCTTCTAGTTCCGACAGTGCAGTAATATCCTAACACCACAGTCATCTAAACAATTTCACAACAACTACCTTATATACACACAGTGTAAGGAATGAATAACAATATGTACTTAAAAATATATGGATGAGCGATGGCCGTGCGGCATAGGCAAGATGCAGTAGATGGTATAGAGTACAGTATGTACATATGAGATGAGTAATGTAGTGTATGTAAACATGATATAAAGTGGCATGGTTTAAAGTGAGTAGTGATAAATTTATTACATCCAATTATTAATTATTAAAATGGCCAGTGATTTGAGTCTGTATTTTGGCAGCAGCCAATCAATGTTAGTTATGCTGTTTAACAGTCTGATGGCCTTGAGATAGAAGCTGTTTTTCAGTCTCTCGTCCCAGCTTTGATGCACCTGTACTGACCTCGCCTTCTGGATGATAGCGGGGTGAACAGGCAGTTGCTCAGGTGGTTGTTGTCCTTGATGATCTTTTTGGCCTTCCTGTGACATTGGATGATGTAGGTGTCATGGAGGGTAGGTAGTTTGCCGCCGGTGAGCGTTGTGCCAGACCGTACTACCCTCTGGAGAGTTTTACGGTTGTGGGCGGAGCATTGCCGTACCAGGCTGTTAACAGCCCCGACAGGATGCTCTCGATGTGCATCTGTAAAAGTTTGTCAGTGTTTTCGGTGACAAGCCAAATTTCTTCAGCCTCCTGAGGTTGAAGAGTGCTGTTGAGCCTTCTTTACCACTCTGTCTGTGTGGGTGGACCATTTCAGTTTGTCCCATGATGTGTACACAAGGAATTTAAAACTTTCCACCTTCTCCACTGCTTTCCCTTCGATGTGGATAAAGGGGTGCTCCCTTTGCTGTTTCCTGAAGTCCACGATCATCTCATTTGTTTTGTTGACGTTGAGTGTGAGGTTATTTCCCTGACACCACACTCCGAGGGCCCTCACCTCCTACCTGTAGGCCTGTCTCGTTTGCTGTTGGTAATCAAGCCTACACTGTAGTGTCGTCTGCAAACTTGATGATTGAGTTGGAGGCATGCATGCGCACGCAGGCATGGGTGAACAGGGATTACAGGAGAGGGCTGAGAACCCACCCTTGTGGGGCACCAGTGTTTGAGGATCAGCGGGGTGGAGATGTTGTTTCCTACCTCCCACACCTGGGGCGGCCCCGTCAGAGAGTCCAGGACCCAGTTCCACCAAGGTGGGGTCGAGATCCAGGGTCTCGAACTTAATGACGAGTTTGGAGGGTACTATGGGTTGTTAAATGCTGAGCTGTAGTTGATGAACAGCATTCTTACATAGGTATTCCTCTTGTCCAGATGGGTTAGGGCAGTGTGATTGCGATTGCGTCGTCTATGGACCTATTGGGACGGTAAGCAAATTGGAGTGGGTCTAGGGTATCTGGTAGGGTGGAGGTGATATGATCCTTGACTAGTCTCTCAAGGCACTTCATGATGACAGAAGTGAGTGCTACGGGGCGATAATTGTTTAGCTCAGTTACCTTAGCTTTCTTGGGAACAGGAACAATGGTGGCCATCTTGAAGCATGTGGGCACAGCAGACTGGGATAGGGATTGATTGAATATGTCCGTTGAACGCCACCAGGCCACACCAGGACGTGGCTAGGGATGCCGTCTGGGCTGCGCAGCCTTGCGAGGTTAACACGTTTAAATGTTTTACTTCGCATCGGCCACGCGTTGGCCACGAGCAAAGAAGTTGTTTAATTTGTTTTGGGAGTGAGGCGTCGGTGTCCGCGACAGGGCTGGTTTTCTTTTTGTAATCCGTGATTGACTGTTAGACCCTGCACATATGTCTCGTGTTTGAGCCATTGAATTGCGACTGTACTTTGTCTCTATACTGACGCTTTGCTTGTTTGATTGCCTTGCGGAGGGAATAGCTACACTGTTTGTATTCAGTCATGTTTCTGGTCGTCTTGCTATGATTAACAAGCAGTGGTTCGCGCCTTTCAGTTTTGAGCAAATGCTGTAATCAATCCCAACAGTTTCTGGTTAGGGAAGGTTTCAATAGTCATCGTGGGTACAACATCACCAATGCACTTGATAATAAACTCGCTCACCGAGTCAGCATATGCATCAATGTTGTTTCCGGGGCTATCCAGAACATATCCCAGTCCACGTGACGAAAGCAATCTTGAAGCGTGGAATCCGATTGGTCGGACCAGCGTTGAACAGACCTTGAGCATGGGCGTTCCCTGTTTTTAGTTTCTGGCTCTATAGGCAGGGAGCAACAAAATGGAGTCATGGTCAGATTTGCCGAAAGGAGGGCGGGGGAGGGCTTTGTATGCGTCGCGGAAGTTTAGAGTAGCAATGATCCAGAATGCTGCCAGCTCGAGTCGCGCATTCGATATGCTGATAAAATTTTAGGGAGCCTTGTTTTCAGATTACGCTTTGTTGAAATCCCCACCTACAATAAATGCAGCCTCAGGATATTTGGTTTCCAGTTTACATAGAGTTCAGTGAAGTTCTTTCAGGGCCGTCAAGGTATCTGCTTGGGGGGATATACAACGGCCGTGACTATAATTTAAGAAGAATTATATTGGAAGATAAAATGCGGTCGGCATTTGATTGTAAGGAAATTCTAGGTCAGGTGAACAAAAGGACTTGAGTTCCTGTATGTTTGTTATGATTACACCACAAATCTGTTAATCATGAGGCATACACCCCCGCCCTTCTTCTTACCAGAGAGAATGTTAGTTTCTGTCGGCGCGATGCGTGAAGAAACCGGGGGGCTGTACCGAATCTCGATAACCATATCCTGAGTGAGCCATGTTTCCGTGAAACAGAGAATGTTACAATCTCTGATGTCCTCTCTGGAAGGGCAACACTTGCTCAAATTTTGTCTATCTTGTCAAAGAGACTGGACATTGTACAAAGATGGTAAAATGTCTCTGTAACATGATAAATGGTCAAAATGGAGTTGTGGAGATGTGAGTGAGGGAGCATGGTTATGGTTGCAGTGCTTCACAAATAACATTCATATTTAATTACTGTAGAGCTGCACCCTTCCCTTTATTCAAGAGACATTTGAGAAACATCTCACAAGGGCAACACCTACATTGAAAAGTTTGTATGGGTGTGTGACTGATCCTTTCTTCTTTCTCCACAGTAACCTCGCACAACCAAGCTAATGAGAGTTACACATGGACAACCTGATCCGTCGTCTACAGATGTTACTCCAGGAACCTGGAGCATCTGGTGGAGGAGAGGACGGCGCTGTACAAGGCTGAGAGAGACAGGGCCGAACTGCCTCAACTTTATGCTGCTGCCTGGGTCAGTCAACACAACACACAAAATAAACATATCCAAACACAATTCAATGCTCCTGTTTGTTTTATTAAGTGCAATGTTTTTGACCAGAAGGTGTTGCCAGCACTGCACAACCAGAAACACCACTTAAGACCAGCAAATGACTTCTCTCTATCTCTCTCTTCCTCTCGCTCCAGTCCTGTGGTGCGTTCTCTGAAGGAGACGGGCATTGTTGGAGCCGGAGCTGTTTGAGGAGGTGACGGTGTACTTCAGCGACACGTCGGGCTTCACCACCCTGTGCCCAGTACAGCACCCCCATGGAAGTGGTGAACATGCTCCAATGACATCTACAAGGGATTCGACACGCATCCTCGACCACCACGACGTAACAAGGTTAGGTTAGGGATAGGGTTAGTGTTGTTGGTTTAAGTTAGGGAGAAGGGTTAGTGTTGTGGGTTAGGGTTGTGGTTGAAGCTAGGTTGAGGGTTAGGGTTGTGGTTTAGGTTAGGGTTGAGGGTTGGGTTGTGGTTGAAGCTAGGGTTGAGGGTTAGGGTGTGGGTTTTAGGTTAGGTGTTCGAGGTTTAGGTATGTGGTTTGAGCTAGGGTTGAGGGTTCAGGTTGTGGTTTAGGTTAGGTTGAAGGTTGTGGTTGAAGCTAGGGTTGAGGGCTAGGGTTGTGTTAGGTTAGGGTTGTGGTTTCGGGTTACGCGTTGTGCGTGAGGCTCAGCTGTTAGAGTTGAACTGCGAATGTGGACATGAAAGCTAGGGTTAGGGTTTGTGCTGATCGGTGATGGTTGGGCCTAGGTAGGGTTGTCGGTCAACCGTAAGTCACCTTCCTTTTTGTCTGCTGTCAGGAGCCGGCACCATAGGTGCATGCGTACATGGGTGGCGTGGGTTCCGCGGCGGAACGTAAACAGGCACCGCGGTGGACATCTCACGCACATGGCCTGGACATTCCTGGCATTTATGGGGACCTTCCAGCTCAGACACCTGCCAGGGCTACCTGTGTGATCCGCCATTGGGATGCACTCAGGTACCCTAGCTCCCCAAGTCCCAATCCTCGAATTCATACACCTCCCTCTCTCTTCTTCTCTATATTATCAAGCCTCCTTGGTCTCTGCTCTTTCCTTCTCGCTCCTTCCTGTAACTTCCCTCACTCTTTCCCTCTGTCTGTTGATCAATGCCCCTTTATGCTTGCATTTGTGTCCCTAGGCCCCTGTGCAGCAGGAGTGGTGGGGATAAAGATGCCCAGATACTGCCTGTTTTGGAGACAACAGTCAACACCTGCCTCTAGCATGGAATCAACGGGAACATCGTAGCAGGCTACCAGGAACATAGAGATATCCAACCAAACCTCTAACAAACAATTAATATCAGCTGTCATGACAGGTGAGTAAAAACAACTCTGTCTCTCTCCCATCCAGCCTTGAGAATCCACGTCAGTCAGCCCACCATCCAGCAATCCTACAGAGGACAGACTGCAAGTTTGAGTACGAGAAGAGAGGGGAGACTTTCCTCAAGTATGGACATGGCACATTGCTACTTTGCCACTTTGTCAATGATAGAATCATACAGATTCATTTGTACTGTATAGTACTCTTGTCTACTGTGTTGAATATCATAGAAGATTGTGCATGCCTGTGTGTATCCAGGGTAAAAGCACAGAGTTGACCTACTGGTTGACGGGTGAACACAGGAGAGGACTACACCTGCCAACCCACCGACAGTGTGAGTTAACCTGCTGCTACTGTAAAATGCTCAACTATAACTGTACCTCACTAGAGCTACACGTCATATTTTACATCTATATTATCAACTTCTACATTCTATGTTCTTCTTCCATTTGTAGGGTAAACAGAGGTCATTAGAGCTAGATATCTAAGTAGATCTATATACTGTAATCACAACTCCTATGTCCTTGTCCTCCTGCAGGGAGAACTGCCAGCGTCTGCAGCAGGATCTGGCCAAGATGATCCAGGAATGTCTGGACAAACCGTTCACTTGGGGTCAGAGGTCATCGGAGAAGAGGAACTACCCTGTCCATGAGGCAGAGGAGGGCGGGGAGGGACGACGGAGGGGAGCAGGCGGAAGAGGAGGAGGAGGAGGATGACCAGCCGGCGTACCCTCCATCTGGCTTACCGTCGACAACTTCACTACTTTCTTGTAGTTATTTTGATCAGGAGAAATATGGTTATTATTCCAATGTACGTGACCTTAGTTTTCACACAATCAATCTACATACATACATTCGTACATATTCCTTTTAATGAATTGCAATATATATGAGAGACCATGTTGATTATTTTTTTAACCTGAAAAATAAAAACAAGACATAATTTCTCATTTAAAAACAAATTACATTGAAACTTTATTTCTTTATGTGGTTATATTTACAGTTGTTGGAATCATTCATGTACAGCATGTTACCAAAGTATGTTGACAGGAATTGAAACATTGATCCTGTACCAGCCATGTTACCACCAAGTAGTTCGACCAGGCGACTGAACAAACATTGAATCCTGTACAGCAGTTACCAAAAGCAGTTGACGGGACTGAAAACATTGATCCTGTACAGCATGTTACCAAAGTAGTTGACGGGACTGAAACATTGATCCTTACAGCATGTTACCAAAGCAGTTGACGGGACTTGAAAACATTGATCCTGTACAGCAGGTTACCAAAGCAGTTGACGGGACTGAAAAACATTGGATCTGTACAGCATTGTTACCAAGTAGTTGACGGGACTGAAAACAAATTTCCTGATTCCTTACAGCATGTTACCAAAGTAGTTGACAGGGACATCGAAACACACTTGATCCTGTAACAGCATGTTACCACAAGTAGATTGACGGGACTGAAAACATTGATCCTGGTACAGCCATGTTACCATAAGGTAGTTGACAGGACTGAAAACATTGATCCTGTACAGCATGTTTACCAAAGTAGTTGACGGGACTGAAAACACTTGATCCTGTACAGCATGTTACCAAAGTAAGTTGCACGGACTGCAAAACATTGATCCTGTCAGAGCATGCGTTACCAAAGTAGTTACAGGACTGAAAACATTGATCCCGTACAGCATGTTACCACCAAGTAGTTGACGGGACTAAAACATTGATCCCGTACACCGCATTCATTACCAACAGTAAATGTTGACCGCGGGGACTGCAAAACATTGACTCACCTGTACAACGCCCACTGTCTACCACAAAGCTAGTTGACGGAACTGAAAACATTGATCCTGTACAGCATGTTACCAAAGTAGTTGACGGGACTGAAAACATTGATCCTGTACAGCATGTTACCAAAGTAGTTGACGGAACTGAAAACATTGATCCTGTAAAGCAGGTTACCAAAGTAGTTGACGGGACTGAAAACATTGATCCTGTACAGCATGTTACCAAAGTAGTTGAC
>NC_036858.1:62852546-62854447 GCF_002910315.2 Salvelinus sp. IW2-2015
TTGTAAACATTGCTATGGTGCGATTGACTGGATTAACCTCACGTCAGTTACGACATTGAGTGCCTTTCGGACAGTAGATACGAACCCTCTATTACCTTGCCAGCTAAAGAACTGGCAGTGGATCAAACCATTGTGAGGCAAAGGGCGGGGTGGTCGCAATCTTTTGAAACTTAAAAAGGCCGCTATTAAGTGTCTATAATTAGCACAACTGCTTTCATTGCGTATTATTAATATTATTGAAATTACATAGTTATGTTTACAGTGATAGATTGGGGGGGGCAAATCATATTTTTCCCAGGATGGGGGGGGTCGTGTCCCCCCCGTCCCCCCTGGGATTTCCGCCTATGGGTCAAACGGGGAAATAGTTCCAATATTTTTTTCCACTATTCATGTTTCCCATAGGGCATTTTAGAAACACTGAAAATAAGGGCTGTGTTTCATGTCGGCTTAGCCTGGCGTGACATTCTGGTAACTGTGTAAATCTCTCTAAGACAAGGTGACTTTTATCAATATATTTGCCTATATTTACCCCAAAGAATTTAACACTCATTAGCTGCTAATGTGGCTATCATAAAGAACTACAAATGCCATGATGATCTGGATGAGACTGCCAAATCATGGCAAAGGTAAGAATCTCTGGATTAACTATCTAATGTTAGCTAAATGTAGTAATGAATATATTGGCTACATTTCTTTAAATGGACAATTCTGTGAACTGTCTTGTGCAAGTTTTAAATTGACACAGTACCTGTTAGCAAAGGTGTCAGCTAGAGATGATGTGCAGGAGCTTGCAGCGATTTGTAGTTTTGCATGATGTCTACTTTGATGCTAATTAGCATTTTCCAATCTGAGAGTAAATAGAGCCGAATATATTGCTAAAAGTCACCTTGTCTGAGAGAGATTTACATGGTTATCAAAACGTCACGCCAAGGTAAGCCTACAAGAAACACAGCCCTTATTTTCAGTGTTTTTCCTATGGGAAAAATMTATGGTGGAAAAATTATCGGAACCATTTCCCTGTTTGACTGCTAGGTTTTATGGGTATTATGACATCTCCACTCTTGGGCTCTATAGCAGTTGGGCAATTCCATGGAAAGAATTATGCTGAGACTCAAAAACCATTGATTTCTAAGTTTGGCAAACCAAACTCTATTCACAAGTACTACTTTTAACAATTTTTACAGAAAATGTAACAAAAACACATTGACTGGATGAACTGTGCAGACGCCAAGTTTGGTAACAGAATAAAAGTAAAACCTCKGTTTTTTTATGAGAACATTTTTTCCCAAAACTCTGTTATATATCTGTTCTGAGATTCAAAGATGTCTGCAGAAAAAATGGGTGTCAGCTATGACATGAAACCTTGAGTTTGAAAAAAAAGCTATTTTAGTTATTGAACTACAGTAAGTGAAGTGGATTTACACCCAGTAACATAATTATAGGAATAGCAGCATGGGTCCATGATCTTTACTATACATAAATTAATATTTATAAATATGAATGTCATTCTCTTCATGGTGATGTATCCTGAATAGGTACACAAATGTAGAAATATGCAATATCCTCGTTTGCATGTTTGGGTACTATGTTACAAACGGGCTATTATTCTAATGTATGTACGGTACAGCACAGTACAGCACACTTCATTATAGTACAGTAGAGTTCAGTACAGTAGAGTGCAGTAGAGTTCAGAACAGTACTGTACAATCCACTACTGTACTCTAATATGCTCTACTGTATTCTACTGTACTGAACTCTACTGTACTGTACTGTACTGTACTCTACTGTGCTTTACTGAACTCCACTGTATTGTACTGAACTCTACTGTACTGAACTTTACTYTACTGTGCTGTACTCTACTCTACTGTGCTTTACTGAACTCTACTGTACTGTACTGAACT